>NC_079503.1:11041283-11348190 GCF_030052815.1 Hevea brasiliensis | reverse complement strand
CTTAAAATGTAATACTCTTAAACCGTGATATAGATACAAATATATAATGCACTGCTTAATGAAATATAGAATATATGAGGACTAAGCTTAGTTGATATACGCTTATTCATATATAGTATGTAAATTATATTACTTAATACGTGTGGTAGAAGAAATAATACAAGTAATTAAGGAAATGATTGTGTATTTGTCTGTGTATTATTTACAGAGATATTACATCTATTTATACATGAGAATATGAGCTAATTTAGACAAGAATAATAATTGCTATAATTATGCTATAAATCTCCTATAATCATGCTAATTGCTGTAATTATGCTACACAAATCTCCTATAATCATGCTAATTGATGTAATTTTGCTAACACCCCCCCTAAAACTCAAGGTGGTAGCACATGTGCCAACTTGAGTTTGCTTAAGAGATCCTGAAAGCGAGTGGGAGGATGCGTTTTGGTGAATATATCAACGGTTTGGCTGATAGAGGAGACAGGAATCAAATATATGGTGCCATGAGCAACATGATGACGTGCAAAATGACAATCAATTTCGATGTGTTTGGTACGCTCATGAAATACATCATTATGAGAAATCTGTATGGCACTTCTATTATCGCAATGAAGCATTGTGGCAGAAGAATGAGTGATACCCAAATCAGTTAATAACCACAGTAACCAAAGTAATTTAGATGTAGCATCAGCAAGAGCACGATATTCAGATTCTATGCTAGAACGTGCAATAACAATTTGCTTTTTGCTACGCCAAGAGATAAGAGAATTACCCAAGAAGAAACAACAATCAGTTGTAGAGCAACGATCTGTCAGATCACCAGCCCAATCAGCATCAGAGTAGCCAGATAATACTAGGGAGGAGGTAGCAGAAAAGTGCAAACCATGAAAAAGAGTGCCTTTAATATAACGAAGGATTCGAAGTACTGCAGAGAAATGAGTTGAGCGAGTAGCAGACATAAACTGGCTGACCAGATGAACAGCATATGAAATATCAGGTCGAGTAACTGTGAGATAAACAAGACTCCCGACAAGTTGTCGATATAAAGTAGGATCATCAAGAGGAGTGCCATCAAGAGGTGTAAGTTTGCAATTGAGCTCCAATGGGGTTGATACTGTTTTGCTATCAATGATGCCTGCTCTAGAAAGTAAGTCAGATGCATACTTGGCTTGAGATAGATAATAGCCATCAGAATTTTGAGAAACTTCAAGACCAAAAAAATAGCTGAGAGAACCCAGGTCTTTCATTTCAAAATGCTGATTGAGATAATGTTATAACTCTGAAATACCAGATGAATCATCTCCTGTTATTATCATATCATCAACATAAAGCAACAGAATAACAATACCACTGTCAGTTCAGCGAGTGAATAATACAGAATCATGTAGACTAGAGAGAAAGCCAAGTTGAGCAAGAGTGGAACTAAATTTGGCAAACCAGGCCCTGGGAGCTTGTTTTAATCCATATAAGGCGCCAAAGTTTGCAAACCTTATGAGGAGAATGATAACCAGGAGGATGCATATAAACCTCTTCAATTAAATCACCATGAAGAAAAATATTTTTGACATCCATCTGGAAAAGTTTCCATTTATGAACTGCAGCAATAGCTAAGAGACTGTGAATAGATGTTAATTGGGCCACTAGAGCAAAAGTTTCTTAATAGTCAATACCATACTCTTGAGTGTACCCTTTGGCTACTAAGTGAGCTTTGTAGTGTTCAATAGTTCCATCCGAATGGGTCTTGATTTTGTAAATCCATTTGCAACCAATAGGGGTCTTGTTTGGTGGAAGATCAACTAAATCCCAAGTATGAGTTTTCTCTAAAGCCTGAAGTTCGTTAGTCATAGTTTGCTGCCAAAGAGGGTCAGTATATGTCTCACGATAAGAACGAGGCTCATGAAGGGTTGCAATAGTAGAGTAACAGTGAAAATCAGAAAGATAATGAGGAGTTTCTCTTACACGGGTAGAACGACGAAGAGTAGTGCTAGGAGGAGATACAGGCGTAGGTACTTGATCAACAACTGGTGCAGATTCAATAGGGGCAGGTGTAGTTGGGCTAATATTGAGCACATGACAATCACCTGGATTAGGACTTGGAAACAACTCTTTGGAGGAGTCAGTAAAAAATAGAGAGTCAGTATTGACAAAGTAATGAAATTTTGAAAGAGAAGAAAATATAGTATTGTCCCAAAAGGTAACATGACGAGAGATGCGTAACTTATTAGAAACAGGATCCCAATAACGATACCCTTTGTGTTCAATGCCATAACCAAGAAAACAACATAGACGAGCACGAGGTTCTAATTTGGTGTGTTCATGAGGTTGTAAAAGAATAAAAGAAATACATCAAAAAGGTTTAAGTATGGAATAGTCAGGAGGTTGTCCAAACAACTTTTCAAAAGGAGATAAATTATGAAGAACTAAGGTATTAAGACAGTTAATAATATAAACAGCATGAAGAGCTACTTCTCCCCAAAATTTTTCTGGACATGAGGCAGAAAGAAGAAGAGTAAGTACAGAATCAAGAATATGGCGATGCTTGCATTCGGCTCGCCCATTCTGTTGAGAGGTGCGAGGATAAGAATGTTGAACAACGGTGCCTTGTTGACTAAGAAACTGAAGTAAAGAAGAATCCCGATATTCCATGGCATTGTCTGTTCGGAGAATTTTAATGTCACAAGGGAATGAGTTTTAATCATTTTTGCAAATGTGATGTAAATTTGTGATAACTCAGATAGATGTTTCAAAAAATATATCCAAGTAAACTGAGAATAATCATCAATAAATATCATAAAATAACGAAAACCATTTATTGAAGAAATAGGAGAAGGGCCCCAAATGTCAGAATGAATTAAATCAAAAGGAGTGTCTGAAGTAGTATTATTATGAGAAAAAGATAATATAGGTTGGTTTGCAAGCTGACAATTTAAACAATTAAATGACTCAAACTTAGTAGATCCTAATAATCCACGAGAAATTAAAGGTTGAATTTTACTGGCAGAAGCATGGCCAAGACGAAGATGCCATTGGTGAATGGAGGAATTAGGGATTGTAGCTGCAGACACAAATCTCTGAGGAATATGTAAAGATGCAAGCTCAAATAATCGACCCACTCTGCGACCCTCCCGAAGAATCTGTCCCGTTTGTGGATCTTGTACCTGGACACCATGGGGAGAAAAAAATAATATTTAGTTCTTTTTCACACAACTGACCAACAGAAATAAGATTGAGTGCCAAATTAGGGATATAATAGGTGTCAAGGATATGAAGTTTTGAGGTAGACACATGACCAGTATGTGTCATATTCATTTTAGTACCATTTGCAGTATGGATTGGTGGTAAGGAAGATACAGGTTTTACAGAAGACAAGAATTTAAGATTAGTGGTCATATGATTAGAACATGCAGAGTCAAAATGCCAATAAGAATTACCTGGAGTGGCAGACATGGCAGCAGGAGAATTAGAAAAGATAACCTGTTTGAATAGTGCCTCAAGATCACTCATGGTGATGGCAGTAGAACCCTCAATAGCAGCAACAGCAGTGACAGAGGAAGATCTAGGATTTGAGACATTCTTGAATTTATAATGCTCTCCTTTTGGTCTTGGAGGGCGTGTGGGACAATGTGCAAGAATATAACCATAACCATGACAATATCTGCATTCTATAGTAGGGCAATATGCAAAAGCATGACCAATTTGATTACAATTCTTACAAAGTTGATTGCCCAATTTCTGATGTAAGGATCGAGTAGTTGCAAGAGTAGTTGCAATAGGTTTTGAAATATCAGATTTCTCCATTGATAACAAGATGAGAAGAAAAAAAAATTGTATAATAACAGGAATGAAAGAATGAACTAGAACATGTTGTAGAGAGAGAAGAGAGACCCCAGAAACTAGAAATAAAAGCTTGATGGCTCTGATACCATGTTAGAAAAAAGAATACAAGTAATAAAGGAAATGATTGTGTATTTGTTTGTGTATTATTTACAGAGATATTACATTTATTTATACATGAGAATATGAGCTAATTTAGACAAGAATAATAATTGCTATAATTATGCTATAAATCTCCTATAATCATGCTAATTGATGTAATTATGCTAACAACGTGAATTGTATTTATATGGCATAATCTATATTTTAAATTTACGGATGTATTATAAAAATAAAAATATTAATTTAATATAATTAATTAATTAATATAATATTTTTAATATAATATAAATATTATTTAAAATTTAAAAATCTTTTTATTATTATAATTAATTATTAATAGGATAACTTTAAATACTTAATAATTATTAAAATTTATATTTTATAAAAGCTCTTTCCTTTCTAATAATAAATTAATCAAATATTTAATATTTATGAGAACTTTCTCAAGGCACAAAGTCCTACCCACCCACTGAATAGATTTTATTAAAAGCGGAAAGGCCAATCGTCCACTTGTCATAGAAAAAAAAAAAAAATCAAAACTACCCCATTTTGTCTCCAGCGCCGCCTAGCTTTCTTTATCTATGTCTACTGTTCCTTTTTTTTTTCTTCACACTTTTATTATTATTTTTTTTCAAACACTTTTACCTTTTAGAGATCCATTAAGGAATTATAAATGGTAAAATATTTATAAAAATTATTTTATTTAAATTTAAATTTAAATAATATTTTTAATATTTAAATTTATTTAAAATGTAATTATTATTATTTAAAAAATATTTAAATTTATTTAATTTGTATATTTTTATTAATAATTTATATAAAAAATATTTTTTTATTAATAATTTATATTTTAAAAATTTAATCATTCTATTAAATATTTAAATTATATTTATTTAAAATATAATATATATAAAAATTTCTAAGAACTCGTTTAATTTTATATATTTTAATTAATAATTTATATAATAAATATTTTTTATTAATAATTTATATTTTAAAAATATAATAATTTTATAAAATATTTAAATTTTATTTATTTAAAATTTAATATATACATAAATTATTATAATAAACATATATTTTATATTTAACTAATTAGTTATATAAAAGGATTCGGATAATGGATACCCAACATATAAAACTTGAATTGATTCAAACCCATATATTTCTATTCAAATCTGAATCCGTCTCAAACTCAATTATATGTTGCTTAAACCTGTCATATTAGGGTTCAGTCGAATGCCCATAAATATCTGATCCATTATCATCCCTAGTCTCAATTTTACCATCTCACGTATTTGGTTCACAAATGTTATGTGAATTGAAACTCGCAACTCAGATGGCAGAATCAAAAGGAAGTGAACAAATCTGGTAACCATGCCCTCTTATCCTCCTGTGGTTATAATTTAACATATTTAGTATTTTAACCATATTATACATCACAAAAGTATTTTCAACTATATTAATAATAGCTAGTCATAATAGACAATAATATTTTCCTTTTGAATTTTATATCTTTTATTCATCTTTAATCGAAACTTTTTTCTCTTTTATAAGACAACAATGGACAAGAGCCTTTATTAGCAATGGATAAAAACTGCCATGGACAAAATGCCAAATTACATCTTCCATTACACTTCTAATTATAGTGGAAATCCTTTAATTCTAATATAATTAGAAATTCAGCTCAATTCAACTTTCATTCTAGTCTCTTCCAACAACACATGCACTTAAAGAGCTGTTTTCCTTCAAATTAGATGACCGTGTCAAAGGGAAGTGATGTTACAGCTATGGCTCCCATTTTAAATCCTTGTAACAAAGGCATGCCCAGAATTGTTCTAGTGTAACACGACCAACCGCAAAAGACATGAAAGATGCTATAGAAAAGGCATCAGTTCGACTTTATGAACTGTAATCAAACTTGGACCAGACCAGACAGAGTAACCACTCAAATCGGTAAGCCAAGCTGGATTTAAGCTGGTTTATCCGATTTTTAGTGTCAAGCAGCTCAAGGGTGAATTTGAAGCTTTATACCACTCCAACTACACTTACACACATCTAATTAATATTGAATGTATTATTATAATTTTAAAGAAATTATTAATTTTATAATATAATTAATATTTATTTAATATTAAACTCAATTCAACCTTAGTTGATGTAAGGTTTATGACTCAAAATTCTAGTTGATTTAGAAAATCCTTTTTGAGTGGGAGAAATATTCAAAACCTAAAATGGAGAAAGGTTTAATTCAAGAGAAAGAGATTATAACCCATTGTAGTTGAAAACACTCTTATAGTAGTTAAAATAGTAATATATTGAATTATATTTAGAAGAGACGGAGAAGACTAACTAATATATTTACGATGAGTAGTTTGATGTAAAGGTTCTCTTAGGTGTAATTAGATATGAATTGTAATGATGATTTACTTTTATTAATTGTGGAAGATGGCATGCCCGTAAACATAGACGGAGCCAGCACTGGGCCAAGCTAAGGGGGGCGCTGGGCCCCCCTGGAATTTTGAAAAATTTTGAGGGCTTATTGGTAATTTCACTCCCTAATCTTAAATTTTTTTTAAAAAATAGTAGCATCACTCATTCTCACAACTCTATTGACAAAAAAGAACCCATTTTTTCTGTAATTTCTCACCTTCACCTCATCTCACCCCTTCCTTCGTTCTTGTCACTTTATATTTGTTTATGTATATTATTTTTACAAATTACATATTTTATTTTGGACCCTCCTCAGTTGAATTTCTGGCTCCGTTGCTACGTGGAGAGGATGAACCACTTAAATAGTAATGTTTTGTATATTTATTTTTTTTTTTAACTTACACACTCATACGGTGCACAAGAATTAAATTGTAAACTCTTAAAGTGGACAGAGTCCGAAACCCTTGCCATAAACACACTATTTTACTAAAGACAATGTGGCATATCCTGCCTACCCGAAGGAATCTTTTCTGAATGATCTGCATTAAGTTAATGTTATGGCAAAACTTTGTCCCTGCAAATTTTCTTCAATTGCATGCATATCAGATCGCTAATCTACATGCATTCCAATACAATCAAATATATCAGCCCTATATAATATCCCAACTTATAGATTTTTTTATGGAAATTCCTTTTATTAACGAAATAAAATATATTTAAATTTATGAATTTTAAATTCTAAATTTTAAATCAAACATTTGAAATTCAAATCCTAAAATCCAAATACAACCTTATATTTTCAAATAGAAGTGATACAGGGATTAGGGATACCAAATAAACTTGCGAAAAACATAGCAAAACCAATGAAATAGGTGCAAGCAAGGTTCATTAACCGCAAAAGATAAGTTTAGAAGGCCTAGCTACCTAAGCCCTTTATTACGCGAATGTGTGCCTTACGAAACCCTAAGACTGAATGGAAATGCAAAGTCTTCAACAGAAGAAAATAAAAATAAAAAGAACATAATGTAATAAAAGATGCCAAGAAAGATAATCCATAGAAATGGCTTGTCCTGTAGTCTCTAGTTTATAAAAACCCTAAAATTAACGTAAATTATTGGGTGCACTTATCACTCACAAAAAAATTAGTTATTTCCTAAATTTAAAATTGTGGATCCACAATTCTGTAAGTGAGAGTACACCCAGTACACTGAATAATAAATACTGCACCCATCGCTTACAAAAAATCAGTTATGTTCTAAATTTAAAAGTGTGGAATCCACAACCTCGATGAGTGAGGGTGAACTGGGAGTATCTAATAATTTGCCCAAATTAACAATCTCAAACTTGCAACGCTTTCTTTTTGCAGATGGGGCAGTTATTCTTCTGGATCAGCCACTGCTTAATGCAGTCAAAGTGAAAGTAATGCCCACAGTCCAGCTTTCCAAGATCTTCGCCGTCGGCATAATTCTCCTGCAAATGATTTTGGCGGACAGAATTATTTGCTAAACAAACTTAATAAAATCTAAGGAATTGCAAATAAACAATAAAACTTGACCATATATATAACCGCGGATTACACATGCGAGTTTATTTTTATTTTCAACTTGCGCACAAAAGGACGAAGTATTGAACAGATCTCACCTGACAGATGCAGCATTTTTCATCTTCCAGAGGAGACCCTACTACATTTGCTTCATACTTTTGCCGCTTCATGTGGGCCTCAATAACAGCCCCAGCTAGTCCACTGTGATACTCTATCATAAGCTCCTCTAATTCATCTAGTTCCTAAACAACAGAATCATTTTTCAGGTTAGGAAGCAGTGAATCATTATTTAGGAAGTAGTGTCCAACAAAGAATTGACAACACTAAGTACCAACTCTGATTAGTATTTGTCACGGATTCTTCTACTCGCTTTAATTTTAAAGGTTAAACTAATGCAAATTAGCATCTAAAATCAAGCATCCAAAAATGATAGCCATAAATGTTGTATTTTTGTAATTTACCTCGGTCATTTCATCCTCTATTTCTTGATCTAGATCAGAATCTTCAGGTAGACCATGCGACACTGTATAGTTGATCATCGGCAAATCCTGGCATACCATTAAATATTTAAAAATGATAAATCGACTCTTAATCAATTCAAAGAAGTTGAACACCATTGTTCTTACATTAAAAGTAAAAATAAAAATAAATAAATATTTAACAATTAGAAGTCATAGTTTCCCATGCAATTGTAGCAAGATATGCCAACAATGGTTTTATATTCTTTAATATGAAAACTAAAAATAATTGGATAACAGCTTTGCCTTGCTGGAATGGTTTTTGAGATAAAAACATGCATAAATCTATCTAGATCCTACCTCATGCTGTAAGGAGCCGCCCCTGCGCAAAATTTGCAAAGCATTGCGAACCTGATAATTTTAAGAATAAGCAAAACAAAAACCAAGTAGATAATGGTTCGCTTGTTAACGAAGAAACCAAATAATGAAAAATAATCAATTCAGTTTGCATATTTGAGCTACACAAATATTGGACTAATTATGAGGCGAACATATACATACACATGAATAGAAACAGAAGAAATTAGGGAATTGTAAACAAAAAAAAAAAAAAAGAAAAGAAACAAATATAAAAGTTCTTTTTCCTAGAATTTGTTTGGATCATTTATACATTCTTCTAATCAAATATTATCTTTATATTGTCTTGATTATTTTGTTCATTCAATTCCAATTTTAGGACTCATAATCTAAATAGGAGTCATTTGTTTACATGTGATTAAAAAAAGAGATTCTATAAAGTGATTTTCATAACTAAAGTATATACAGCTACGAAAGTGTAAAACATATCAGCCCCAAAGCTGATTCTTCGTCAAGATAAAATGCCCTGGCTAAGCCTGTTGTAAAATTTCAACTATTGGTACTTAGTTATTATATCTAATACTCCAGGCATCATTTTGAGTTCTTTAGCTATCCCTATGTGAAATCCTCAGACTCTATAAAAAAAATAATAAAAAAAGTGGGCCTGCATTCATGTAGGTTCCACAATTGTGAGTAGGCAATAAAGGAAAAGCAAAGTAGTGGTGCCAAGGAGAGAATTTCCCAACAAATGAATTTGGTTCATGTAATCTTATCTAGATAACATCTGAAGTAGCAAAAATTTTTTATCATAAGTTTTGAGAAAAAAAAAATATTTAGTTTGGTTGGCCTATTTAAAATGCAAACTTTATCAACCCCAACTCAAATAGCAACAACAACTAACTCTTAATTCCAAACTAGTTGGGATTAACTATATGGATCTTTCTTTGCCATTCAACTCAATTGGAAACTAATTGCGCATCAATGTCAAAAAATTATAAATCTTTTAATACTAAGAAGACGGTTTACATGCATACCTCATATAGTAGTCCGCTTATCATCTGACTAGTGGTCAAAGAACTTACTGGCACTTCAGGATGAACACCACTTTGTCTCTCAGCTTGTATTATCAATCCTGACCTAAGATGTATATCAGAAGGCCTTGCATTGTTACCTCTCACTGATAATTCCCTTTGTCTTGCAATAATAAGATCACCCATATGTCATGGGTGGTCAGTACCTTGCCCTTGTGGCTCTATCAAATTGACAACTTCTGGGATTGCTGTGATTCTTTGTTCATATTGCTGAGCTATGTTGTGTTGGGGGGACTGAATGGGAGTGGATGATTGGCGAACATGTATAGTAGAGCTATTTCTTGAATTGAATGCAATATCTCCAGGAGAGTTTGTCTCAGGGACAAAGTTAAGGTTTCTTAACGTGTGTTCCAAATTTCCCCTTTGAAATTCAGAAGGAAGCATGCCATTTCTTTGAGTATTCCTTGCGTTGTCTTCAACAAGTGATGCATCTCCTCCATTTACAATATAAGTAGAAGTGAAGGGTAGACCAGTTCTTGAACTGGTGACAGCATTCCATTGGAAAGGTTGCATACTTTCTGAAGAATAAGAAACACCGACAGGCTGTTGCATTGGAGGAGTAGGTTGAACTATTTCAATCACTGAGCTAGTGTTTGGAACACAATCAAATGATAAAGAAATAGCTGGTTGAGTAGGTAACTGTGGAAGAGAATTCGAGGTCCATGTTGCCAAGTTAGTTGGCACAAAATCTTGATGATTCATAGTTCTTTGGGAGTGCTGAGTTTCTCCTACCACACCTATGGTTCGATGGGTATCACTTGGCCCTGCACCAGCTCCAAGCCCACTTGCTGTAACACTTAAAGGCTGATGCATAACAGGAGCTGTCTCTAAAGTAAGCCCAAGTCCAGACCCAATGCTCCTCTTGGTGCTCTTCTTTCTATGTTTTGAGGAAAACACTAGAACTAGCTCGTTGCAAAGGCAATGACCTATTTGTGAGTTGGCCAATTACAAGACTCATGTTAACATTAAGTGTAAAGGGATTAATTAGTGAACAATAATGCCATTCTTCAAAACTTTGAACAATTCCATTACGACAAGGGAAGACGGCAACTCAACTAATAAATCTTGAGATTGAGCTAGAGTTTGAGTGTTCACACCAGAAGTAGATTTATCCATCCCATTAGACATCCCATTAGATGGTAAATCATCTTCAGCTAATGAATCCTGCAACTGAACAGGGTTATGGTTGTTGATGCTAGAATTAGATTGACGCATCTGAACCAGAACAGGATAACCATCATAAACTTCATTATTCTGAATCCATCGAAGATTGATGCCATTGGGCCTATAACGCAAATAAAAGGCTCCTGGAAATGCATTTGAGGTGCTATCTTGACCTTGCATTGTGACCAACAGGTTTTCTCTTCAGAAGCTAATCACTCAAAGAAGTCGCAGTAGAATTAGGACCTCTCACCAGGCCTGAGAATAAAGCAACTACATTAGAAGCAATCATGCAAATAGTAAAATGATTTTCATTTAAGGATTAAGATATTGGCATCCTCCCTAGCAAAAGAACACTCACAAACACACAAAATGAATTTACAACATGGTATGCCATTTACTTAGCAACAGAATAAACACGAAGATAAGTTGACATAAACTACAGCATGTCAAACTACTTAAAAGGTTTACTTGTTGACATCTACTACATGGCAAATTTGACAGATAGGTCTTAGCTTTCACTTGGCACCTTTCTGACTTAGTAGATCATCAAATTAATAGGTTTAAAACTTTGAACAATTTCGTGCAACAAGTTGCCCTACTGGAAATCAACTTTTATCTTCCCAAACTCTAACTTACGCACGCTAATACTTCGACTCTTCATTTTCCCCACTCATACACCTATCACACGATGAAACACAAGACACAACATGAAATATGTATCCGATACATATTCATGCATCCATATCCTCATATTTTCTATTTAGAAAGTTCACAAGTCTGACACATGGGGATGTACCTATTTTCGACACCCGTACTCAAGTTCGAGTAACATATCTGCATATGGAAGAATATGCATCTTATGAAGCTATGTTTTAGAATAAAAAAAATTAAAGCCATTGAAAAATACATCTATCTATCTAAATATAATGAAGCTGATCTCAAAATAAGCATTATCAAAAAGTGACAAGTAGCGCTTTATTAGATTTTTTTTTTCATATTTGTCCATTTTACCCTTATTTTCCTAATATTTTATAACATCAATTGAGATAGAACATTTAATGATAAAGAAAAATTTATGATAATAGTTATAATTTCATTAATAATGGGAAAACTAAGAGTCATAATAATAACACTAAAAATTATGATAATAGTTATAATCTAATTAATATTTGGAAAACTATTAGTCATAGTTATAAATTATATAAAACAAACATACCTTTTTAATGTCTACCATAATACCATAATCATAAAATTATGTACTTAATTTCTTATAATAAAAAAAATTATGACAATAGCTACAATTTAATTAATACTAGCAAAATTAAAAGTTATAGTTATAAACTATATAAATCAATATCACGCATTAAAAATCAAATTAGTCACTTTTTTAGGAGATACAATGCACAATCAAGATTTTCTCTCAAACTTGCCAAATGATATTTTACTAACTAAAACATTAGAAGAAGATGAAAAACAATCTGCACAAATATTACTAAGGTAATTTTTATCTTATTAAATTTATTTATATACATGTTATTAGTATCTTTTTTTTATTCTCTCTCTCTCTCTCTCTCTCTCTCTCTCTCTCTCTCTCTCTCTCTCTCTCTATCTATATATATATATATATTACAAGCTATTTTAAGTGTAAATATATTGAAAAAAGTATATATCCATATTTTTATTCATTTAAATAATATATAAAAAATCATTAAACCCATGCAACGCGTGTACAAAAGTCTAGTTACTCAAACCCCAAAATCACCTGAAAATTTCTTTCAAACTTCGGCTTACACCAATAAAAAACATTAAATCACTAAAGTCAAAATAAATAAATAAAATAAAATAAACAAGGAAAAGAAATGAATACATTAAGTTGCAAAATTGCTTGGCAAGTATAAAAGAAGACGACACATAAGACAGTGAAATAAGATAAACCGCCAAAAGCACGCAAAATTGTGAGAAAATAAAACATACAAATAACTTACAAAATAATAAAAAAAAGGGAAGATGACATTGATAAAACATAACACACCATTTGTTACCATCTTAAATGCTTGCTACCGTATCTCAACTTTGTGTTTGCAAATAGCATAGTTGAATATTGGAGCCATAATCACCAAAGTTTGAAATATAAAATATTAAATTCTTTTTGGACAAAATTGTTTTGAGTCAATCTAAAAGCTACAAATAAAACAATGCATGTAAGTTTTACATGTGTTTTCAATTTGCATGCTTGATTGACAAGGCATCAACAAGGGTGCTTCATCAACCACCACCATCCCATCCACCACCCCCTACGAAAAAAAAAAAAAAACTTTTTTCGCCCTATAGTGGAGAAATTTGAGGATTACTCAACTAAAAGTTTTCACATGATTAATTACAAATGATTAGCCTTAAGCCACTCATCAAGATCCAAACCTGTATCACAAAAAAATTAAAATTTTCAAACGGAATGTTTGATGCGATTATGCAGCTATGAATCATTAATGTTTAAAAGATTGAAAAGCAATTGTCAAGGTACATACAAAACTAATAAGGCATCTACATAGATGGTTCATGAACTGCCTTTTATAACACAAACACACACAAAGATTGGACCATTAAAGATTTATATCTAAATTATAAGAAATTAAGAATGTCTCACCAAAATACTTGATGTGATTATGCTAGCTATACTTCACCAATGCACATAAGATCAAAGAACAAGTTTCAATTTAAAAACAAAATTGATAGGGTGTCTACAATTATTAACAAGTTTTTTTTTCTTTTTTAACAAAAATCATTTAACCCAAAAAAAAACTCTAAACTATAAAATTTTAGAATATTTTAACTAAATTGCTTCATGTGATTAATTACAAAAGAACTCGCCCTAAATCATAAAAAAATCTAGATTTGAGAAAATTAAAAATTTTTTTAAAACCAAAAGGTTTGATATGAATATGTGGCTATTGAAACAGCCCAAACGAAATTATTTGGCAGGGGAGGGGGCATCAAACAATTATTGAAGCAATTTTAACTAGTGAATTTAAAATTAAACTTCCTAACAATCATGTCAAAAACCAATAAAACAAACATAAAATTTACATAAACAAATAATCAACAAAAAAGAAAGCACAAAGGCCTAAGATTATGTATGATCTACTGATATCACACGTAAACTATAGCTTCAAAAAGAATAAAAGGTAGAAGAATTATACCCAATGCCCAAGAACAAATATAGATTTGAAAATTGGTGAAAACAAAAGGCTTGGGTTATATTGCTACAAGCAAAACTATAGCTTTTGTCTCAATGTAAGTGTATGCATATGTGTATGTGTGTGGGTTAAGAGGAGGGTATTTATATACACAGGTGAGTGAAAGATTTTAATTTTAAATGGATGGTAGTATGAAAATAGCAAAATTTCCAATATTAGATATGAATCATAATACAAATGAATAATAGGCAAGTATGGTAATAAGGTGGCATAGTTGGCTGCTGACCAATTAGACTTTCACTCCTCAAGAAACACTCAACCTGATGGCCTTGTGTCATGGCTAAGTCTTTTTACAAAAACTCCCTTTTTCTCTATCGAAATCTTAGATTTGATGGAAACAAACTCGGTTTCCAAAGAGCAGTGTTAGTTCCTTGGCTTTTGTTTGCACAAGCTTCTGTTGCTTGTGTGCAGGGTTTAGATGGATATTCTTTTTCACTCCTTTAGTTTCTGCTTCTTTTGGTTGTTTCTTAGGATTTTTTGCCTTTTTCTCCTTCTCTCCCCTTTTTTACCATATTTTAATTGTTTAGATAAATATTCTAGAATTTAGTCAGATTCTCTCTTAAACAATATTCATCATTGCATTTTTCTACTTTATTATTTTTTTTAATTAATCGGTTAGATTAATTTATACCTATCCGAAAATAATATTAAGGTAAAACTTTTTCAACAAAAATTCAATTACTTTTTTCATATTTTAATTGACCTACATTACTTTTTTTTTTTTTAATCCTAATCTTGAATGTTATTGGAAGTTTTCTTTCTAATTTCTAGAAATTTTAATAGTATGTGTATTTTTTTTCCTCCATACAATAATTTTTTGTGTAGTTTAATTGAGATGAAATTATATTTTTATTCATATCAATTTTCACAACATAATTTCATTTAAACAAATTTTTATTACATTGTAATGACCACTGTTAGTTATGACCGTTTTTAGTTTTATAATATTATAATGACCATTGTTCGTTATGACTGTTATTAGTTTTATAATATTATTATGACCGTTATTCGTTATGATTAATATTAGTTCTATAATATTATAATGACCGTTATTAGTTACCGCCGTTAATAATTAATTATTTCTGTTAAGAGAGTTTCTATAATAATTTTGCTTTTATGAAGAAAAGCTTACTTTATCAATATCTACTCTTAAATAAATTGATAAAGACTAATTTAATTATTAAAAATATTACAAACAAAGTAAGTTAAAAATAAAGTAATTATAGACCTTCAAATAATTTTTTTTCCAACATTTTATTTTATTAATATAATAAATTAATAAGAAAATTTTTAAATAAATTTAATCTATGTCAATAGTAATGAACTAATTAATACATCAATAGGTGTATTCAATGGTAATCACAAATATATTTAATTTAGGAAACTCAGGTTTAATTCTCCTACACAAAAGCTAACTAATAAAATCATTTCACATTAATGTCATTAATTTTTCTATAAATGATTTTGATTATAGATTGGAAATATAAATTTTCTAATAAAAGAAATATTATATTGTATAGATTCAAGATTGAGATATATGTACATAATTTATGTTAGTGAGAAGGAGAAATAAAATATCCTCCTTTGCTTATTGCAGAATATTTGAATTGTGCATCATTATTTTATAATTCCCTGGCCTCAATTGGCATTAATTGCATTAAATTTGCTTCCCGAATAGTGTACATAGGAATAGAAAGATAAGTACGAGCCTAAAGACAATGAATATGGTCAAATTAATGAATTAAGAAAGGTCCATTTTATTAATAAAATGATAGATTTTGAAAATTAAAAGCAATTTAATTTTCACCTTTATAAAAAAGGAAAATTATTAAAAATAAGAAAAAAATTTAACGAGAAAGAAATTAATATGTAAAGTATAATTCTATTAATAAATTAAATTTTTATAAATATTAAAATTATAGAAATTAAATTATTATGAATAGAAAAATGGGATAAATTATGTAATTAGTTTCAGTTGTGGATAAATAGATAGATTTTTAATTCATTATTCATTGCACTTTTAGTCTTAAATGAATTTATTTTTAGCAATTTTTATTTATTATGAATTAATCTGCTTACGTAATTGAATTACAAACAAATCAATTATATTAAGTGTGAATTAATCATTAGTTGTCTTGCACTGATCAGCATATATGAATTTATTTTTAGTAATTTTTTTATTTTGAATTAATCTTTATTGTGAATATTATTGAAGATTTTCTTTCTAGTTTGTAAAAATTTTAATTGTTTGATATTTGTATTTTTTTTTCACCATATAATAATTTTTGTGTAATTTTTTTTAGAAAAATTGACAACTCATTCATAAGAATTATGTAATTATTTTCATTTGTGGATGGTTGTCTTTGATTCTATCTTTAGGCAATGCATGTGCAATGCAATTTAAGCCCCTTCTTATAATCCAATTATAATTTATTGATTGTTGGATGAGACTATTGCTTAATTTTTTTTTTAAATAAATTATGTAATTATTTTCATTTGTGGATGGTTGCCTTTGATTCATCTTTGGGTTGTGCAAATAATAAAAAATGTAAAGGAAAATAGAAAAATTGTTTAGATATAGCATTTGATAAACTATATCCATTATTTAGGTTGAAAATTAAAAGAACTTATTATTATTATTATTATTTAAAGGAACTCATGTAACTAAACCATCTTTGAGAATTGGTTGCTCATCCACGCTCTAATCTGTGGAAATGCTGTAGTTATGTTTTAATATTTTCCTAAAATTTTCATACTTGAATTTTCATATTCGTTAATAGATTTGCTCCACTGAAATAATTATATCAAAATATGAGCTTTATTGCTTGTTAGTTTGGCTAAGCAAGGGCCGTCTATATCCAAAAAAATTTTTGCTTTCTGGTGAAATGACTAATTGGTTGTTTTTGTCACTACATCTAAATCTGATGAATCAATTGTTTTCTTATTTTCTTTTGAAATAATAGCCTGATTGTTTTTTTATTGTCAATGTTTTGGTAGTTCTCTTGGTTGTGTTAATGGACTCATATTGTTGTATCTGTGGTCTACTTTTGTTTGTTCTTTTATACCAGGTTTTTTCACTTAGCATGCCAGATTTTAGGATTGGGTGTATGGGGATGGCTTGTTGACCAGGGTATAGTTAGGTTTGCCTATGCTAAATTTTTCTTAGTTTTATTTTACTAATAAAATTTTTTAGTTTATAAAAAAAAGGGATAGTTTTGATTTGAATTTGGATGTGCACAGAGTTAAGGGGAAAATTTTTCGAGTTTGGAGGTGAAAGCAAATTTTTATTTTTTGTGCAATTTTTTGTAATTTTGTGAGTTGTTTTCTTTCTTTTGTTACATGCAAAAAAGTAGTTAGTTTCCTAAAACTAAATCAAAAGCTTGTATTCTGGCTTTCTGATAGTGTTTGATGTAAATAAATTCTACAAAATTTTATAGAATTCATTTGTAAATATAAAATTTTTGTGTTTGGTTTAAATAAAAATTTATTTGGAATTCTTAATAATTAATTCCATAGAATTTATTATAACTAAATAAAATTCTATCAAAATTGATAGAATTTGCAAATAAATTTTGCACTTAAAATCATATATATTTCAAGTGATAAAATTATCATATTATTATATATCATTTTATTTTATTTTATTTATTATAAACACAAAATTCATTTCATTTAAAATGAATTCTATATTTAATATAAAATATACCAAATAAAGAAATTTATTTGTAAATGAATTCTATCATAGAATTCATTTACAAATTAAAATAAAATTTACTATAGAATTAAACCAAACAGGGTCAGAAAATTCAAATTATTAACAAAAAAAATGAAATTTAGGCTATATTACATTAATATTCTTTCAATTGTTCTTAATTTTTTTAAATATAATTGTTTTTAATTATTCTTTAATAATTTAACAAAATATAGAATAAAATCATTGCTTTACATAATAAAATATAATATATTATTATTTACATATATATTTCCAATTTAAAAAATCTAAAAATTTTGTAAATAATAATTACATAATTTTTATATATTGTCAAATATTTAACTATGTTTTAGTTTTTAAATTAAACACTTGAACAATAAAATATTGACTATAAAAGTAGACTCCATCCGTCTCTTAATAGATGAGATTATTAATATATAATATTGATTTAATGGTTGAATAAATAATCATAAAAAAAATTTATATCTATATAAATATATTAAGGCTGAAATAAATACAAACTCTTACATATTTACAAAAGATTTTTTTTTAGAGAATTTAAATTTTTATTTTTTATGCCAATAACAATAATCCATAGACGTAGCTCGTCCTGTGGTGTCTAGTTTATCTAATAAATCTTGTGGTCTCTACTTTAGAAAGAACCCTAAAATTAACAATCTCAAACTTACAACGCTTTCCTTTTGCAGATGGGGTAGTTATTCTTCTGGATCAGCCACTGCTTAATGCTGTCAAAGTGAAAGTAATGCCCACAGTCCAGCTTCCAAAGATCTTCGCCGTCGGCATAATTCTCCTACAAATGATTTTGGGGGAGAGAATTATTTACTAAACAAACTTAATAAAATCTAAGGAATTGCAAATGAATGATAAAACTTGAGCATATATGTAACCATAGATTACACATGCCAGTTTATTTTTATTTTCAACTTGCACACAAAAGGACGAAGTATTGAATAGATCTCACCTGACAGATGCAACATTTTTCATCTTTTAGGGGAGATCCTACTACATTTGCTTCATACAGTTGCTGCTTCATATGTGCCTCAATAAAAGCCCCAGCTAGTCCACGGCGATACTCTATCATAAGCTCCTCTAATTCCTCTATTTCCTAAAGAACAGAATCATTATTTAGGTTGGGAAGCAGTGTCCAACAAAGAACTGACGACACTAAGTACCAACTCTGATTAGTATTTGTGACACATTCTTCTACTCGCTTTAATTTTAAAGGTTAAACTAATGCAAGTTAGCATCTAAAAACAAGCACCAAAAAATAATAGCTATAAATGTCATATTTTTATAATTTACCTCGGTCATTTCATCCTCTATTTCTTCATCTAGATCAGAATCTTTAGGTAGACCATGCGACACTGTGTAGTTGATCATCGGCAAATCCTGGCATACCATCAAATATTTAAAAATAATAAATCGATTCTCAATCAATTCAAAGAAGTCGAACACCATTGTTCTTACATTAAAGTAAAAATAAAAATAAGTAAACTTATTTAACAATTAGAAGTCATAGTTTCCCATGCAATTGTAGCAAGACATGCCAACAATGGTTTTATGTTCTTTAATATGGAAACTAAAAATAACTGGATAACAGCTTTGCCTTGATGGAATGGTTTTAGAGATAAAAACATGCCTAAATCTATCCAGATCCTGCCTCATGCTGTAAAGAACCACCCCTGCGCAAGAATAAGCAAAACAAAAAACAAGTAGATGATGGTTCACTTGTCAATGAAGAAGCCAAATAATGAAAAATAATCAATTCAGTTTACATATTTGAACTACACAAATAATGGACTAATTATGAGGCGAACATATACATAAGTATAAATAAAAACGAAAGAAAAGGTTTATACAATCTGAAGTACTAGTAAAAAAAAAATTACGAAATTAAGGAATTGTGAAAAAAAAAAATCTCAAAGATCTTTTTCCTAGAATTTGTTTGGATCATTTATACATTCTTCTAATCAAATATTATCTTTATATTGTCTTGATTATTTTGTTCATTCAATTTCAATTTTAAGACTCATAATCTGAATAAGAATCATTTATTTACATGTGATTAAAAAAAGAGGTTCTATAGAGCAATTCTCATAACTAAAAGTATATATAGCTAAGAAAGTGTAAAACATATCAGTCCCAAAGCTGATTCTTCGTCAAGATAAAATGCCCTGGCTAAACCTACTATAAAATTTCAACTTTTGGTACTAAGTTATTATATCTAATGCTCTAGGCATTATTTTGAGTTGTTTTACTGTCCTTATGCGAAATCCTCAGACTCTATAAAAAAATAATAAAAAAAAGTGAGCCTCCATTCATGCAGGTTCCACAATTGTGAGTAGGCAATAAAGGAAAAGGAAAACAGTGGCGCCAAGGAGAGAATTTCCCAACAAATAAATTTGTTTCATGTAATCTTATCTAGATAACATATGAAGTAACATAAATTTTTTATCAGAAGTTTTGAGAAAAAAAAATATATATATTTAGTTTGGTTGGCCTATTTAAAAGGCAAACTTTATCAACACCAACTCAAATAACAACAACAACTAACTCTTAATTCCAAACTAGTTGGGATTGCCTATATGAATCCTTTTTTGCCAATCAACTCAATTTGAAACTAATTTCGTAACAATGTCCCAAAATTGTAAATCTTTTGATATTAAGGAGACAGTTTACATGCATACCTAATATAGCAGTCCGCTTATTATCTGAGTAGTAGTCAAAGAACTTACCGGCACTTCAGGATGAACGCTATTTTGTATCGCAGCTTGTATTGTCAATCCTGACCTAAGCAGTATATCAAAAGGCCTTACATTATCAGCTCTCACAAATAATTCCCTCTGTCTTGCAGTAATAGGATCACCCTTATGTCATGGGTAGTCATTGCCCTGCCTCTGGGCTCGATTAAATTGACAACTTCTAGGGTTGTTGTGATTCTCTATTCATATTGCTAAGATATGTTGTGTTGGGGAGACTAAATAGGAGCAGATGATTGGCGATCATGTGTAGTAGAGCTATTTCTAGAATTGAATGCAATATTTCAGGAGAGTTTGTCTCAGGGACAACGTTAAGGTTTCTTAACATGTGTTCCAAATATCCCCTTTGAAAATCAGAAGGAAGCATGCCATTTCTTTGAGTTCCTTGAGTTGCCTTCAACAAGTGATGCATCTCCTCCATTTAGAGTATAAGTAGAAGTGAAGGGTAGACCAGTTCTTGACCTAGTGACATCATTCCACTGGAAAGGCTGCATACTTTCTAAAAAATAAGAAACAGGGATAGGCTGTTGCATTGGAGGAGTAGGTTGAACTATTGCAATCACTGAGCTAGTTTTTGGAACACAATCAAATGATAAATGAATAGCTAGTTGAGCAGGTAACTGTGGATGAGAATTCCTAATGGTCCTTGTTGCCAAGTTAATTGGCAAAAAATCTTGATGATTCACAGTTCTCTGGGAGTGCTGAGCTTCTCCTACCTCACTTATGGTTTGATGGGTATCACTTGGCCCTGCACTAGCTCCAAGTCCACTTGCTGCAACACTTAAAGGCTGATGCATGACAGGAGCTGACTCTAAAGAAATCACAAGGCTGATGCATGACAGGAGTTGTTTTCTTTCTTTTGTTACATGTGAAAAAGTAGTTAGTTTCCTAAAACTAAACCTAAAGCTTGTGTTTTGGCTTTCTGATAGTATTTGGTATAAATAAATTTCATAAAATTTTATAGAATTCATTTGTAAATAAAAAATTTTTGTGTTTGGTTTAAATAAAATTTTATTTGAAATTCTTAATAATCAATTTCATAGAATTTATTATAACTAAATAAAATTCTAACAAAATTGATAGAATTTATAAATGAATTCCACATTTAAAATCATATATATTTTAAGTGATAAAATTACCCTCTTATTATATATCATTTTATTTTATTTTATTTATTCTAAACACAAAATTCATTTCATTTGAAATGATTTCTATATTTAATATAAAATATACAAAATAAAAAAAATTATTTGTAAGTGAATTCCATCATTTATAAATTAAAATGAATTTTACTATAAAATTGAACCAAACAGAGTCAGAAAATTCAAATTATAAAATATAAAAAAAATTAAAAAAAGAAGAAATTTAGTCTATATTACATTAATAGTCTTTCAATTGTTCTTAATTTTTTTAAATACAATTGTTCTTAATTATTCTGTCATAATTTAACAAAATACAGAATAAAATTATTGCTTTACATAATAAAATATAATATATTATTATTTTAATATATATGTCCAATTTAAAATATCTAAAAATTTTGTAAATAATAATTACATAATTTTTATGTATTGCCAAATATTTAACTATGTTTTAGTTTTTAAATTAAACACTTGAACAATAAAATGTTAACTATCAAAATAGACTCTATTTGTCTCTTAATAGATGAGATTATTAATATATAATATTGATTTTATGGTTGAATATATATAAATAAAAAAAAAATCTATATCTATATAAATATATTAAGGCCGAAATAAATACAAACTCTTACATATTTAAACAGAAGTTTCATTTTTTTTTAGAGAATTTAAATTTTTATTTTTTTATGCCAACAACGATAATCCATAGACATAGCTTGTCCTGTGGTGTCTAGTTTATCCAATAAATCATGTGGTCTCTACTTTAGAAAGACTGAAATTAACAATCTCAAACTTGCAACGCTTTTCTTTTACAGATGGGGCAGTTATTCTTGCGGAACAGCCACTGCTTAATGCTGTCAAAGTGAAAGTAATGCCCACAGTCCAGCTTCCCAAGATCTTCGCTGTCGGCACAATTCTCCTGCAAAATGATTTTGGGGGAGAGAATTATTTACTAAACAAACTTAATAAATTCTAAGGAATTGCAAATGAACAATAAAACTAGAGTATTTATGTAACCATAGATTACACATGCCAATTTATTTTTATTTTCAACTTGCACACAAAAGGAAAAAGTATTGAACAGATCTCACCTGACAGATGTAGCATTTTTCATCTTCCAAGGGAGACCCTATTGCATTTGCTTCATACTTTTACTGCTTCATATGTGCCTCAATAACAGCCCCACCTAGTCCACTGCGATACTGTAACACCCCTCACCCGTCTACAGTGTAGTCGAGCAAGGTGTGCTACATTCGGTGTCGGAGCACCCCATCCTGTCTTGTCATGTACAATATTAATTTAATGTCTATTTAATTGTATTATATCACGTGTAAATTTTTTTTTTTGTTCCATTTCATCACATCATTTCTCATGTTAATAATTCATGTACCATATCATACCATTACTCATAAAATTTTCAAATAAATAAAATACTTCATTTCATTCATATAAAATCAAATACAATATTTACAATTCTATTTACAATCACAAAATGATTTACATTATTTAATTACATACAATACCCAAAATGCAAAATTTAACTATACTCATGCCCTACCCAAAATAACAGTCTGAGGTGACAATCTGCACTGCAGCAGATCTGATCAAAGCCATGTCTAAACTCTACTGCGGCTGTTGGTGGTCTCCTGTACCTACGCATGGTAAGAACCAACGTGCTAAGCATATTGCTTAGTGGTGCATAAATTTAAAATAAAAATAACTAAATAATTGAAATATTTATTCCACGTATAACTTGGTAGAGAAATATAGATTTCATGAGTTTATAGTCTTTTACATGTTTATAGAACTTTAGAAGCAATTAAGTTAATCAGAATCTTTTCTGTTCATTTATTCTATGTTCAGTCTTATTACTCATATCTATGATCTCTTCAAGTAATTATTTAAATTTAAAGTGTATTACTGATATCTGTGCCCAAGTAACCTATGACAGACTATAAAAATTAGATACACGGGAATATATAAGTTAGACATTTGTATGCCTATCATGTATACATCTGTCATGTTAGGCACAAGGCCAGCGGGCAGGCATAAAGCCAAAAATAAAATTAGGCACAATGATCAATGGGCAGGCATAAAGTCTGTAGAACAATCATATTAGACATATATTATCTATCAATGATTATTCCTATAGGCAGTAGTACATTTTGTAGTCTTTAATTGGTATACCAATCGATCCTTGCTATACAAATAAGTCCAGGTATACTTTGGGCAAATTAATACTATTAATTACTTATGATCTTATCATTTCATGTCATGCACTATTAGTGCTTTATAGTAGTTTCATGTCAATTTATGGTGGGAAAATAAGTTCCCCCTTCATTTTCATGTAAATTATACATTTATCAATTCATATAGGTAATTTACATGTCATGTGTCAAATAATATTTTGAACATTTCTTTAGGTCCAGATTTCATATCTTATGTTCTCCTAGCAATTTGGCCAAGATGTGGCCACTGTTTGACTACACTTCTTTCATGGAAGTTGTCTCTCTATGTCTTGTCTTTGTTTTCCTTTTTGAATCATGTCATTTGGAGTTTTAGAACTCAAGTTATGGTCAAATAACCAAAACTAGTTCCTTAACTCACTTAAGTTCCAGAACCAGTGTAACACCCCTGATTTTTATATATTATTATTGGGCTTCGTGTAGGTATCCTCAATTCGCGGAAATTCGACAGTTGTCCTGGATGCGTGAATTTCCCAGATGCACAGACCTACCAAAAAGTCTCCGAATTGGATCGAGGTTTTGGCTACCCCACCATTGTCGGGCATCCCAGCGCTGCCTAAGTCGGAATCGGCAGAGGTAAACCCGAACCTTGCTTTTTCGTAATTTTCTAGTGCTTAAATAGGATTGAAAATCCATAAAATATTCGTGGTAGCTTAGAAAATTACGATTCTTTTTGCAATAGCTTAGTAATATTTCTAAGGACAAGGCGAGTTTTATAATTTTTAGAGCTTATTTGAGCGGTTTTGCAAAAATGATCAATTATAAGGACTAAATTGAAATTTTACATATTGTGATGAATGATTGATTTGATGGACCCGAGGAGGCTGTGTGATGTGATTGAGTTGTATATATATGGATTGTGGATATAGAAGTGTGTTTTGAGCCCTTTGCAAAGTTGGGTAGGTCCTAGGTATAGGGAGACTCAGGATTTTCTACACGACTTAGGGCGTATTGGGTCTTTTCTTGATTTGTATTGAGTCATTTGTATTAAATAATTGTAATATAATTGTCAGTGAGCCGACAGCCTTCTTCCTCCACCGCCATACGATGATTGCGTCAAGTCTGTGAGTAGAATATTAATTTTAATTGTAATTTCGATATTATTATATGTTCAAGCATGCCCATGCATCACTTATATGCATATATTTATGTAGTTAAACTCTAGGTACGAATTATGTTGCATTCATAACTGTTAATGTGCCATGAATGTTGTTGTGGTAATTTGGAGCAGTGTGCGTGCGTTGGCGTGCGTGTGATGTGGTGTGGACTATGGATAGGGCGGCGATCACGGCTTGAGTAATTGGGGACCCGATCCTTCGAGGGGTAGTCACGGCTTGAGTAATTCATGGGACCCTCGATTTGGTTATTAAGTGGAAGTCCGAGCTTGAGTAATTCGTGGCACGGGTTGGATTTAAGAGAGTCGTATAGGATCAGCTCCCATATGTTATGATTGATACTACAGGGTGTGTGAGTGCTCCAAATTACCTTTTTGATGTTATGATGTGAAAATGTTGTTGATGTTGCATTTCACTCTACAGGGTGCATTAGTTCTAGATAGTTATAGAGATTATGGTTAAAATTGATATTTTACTCTCTGAGTCGAATGCTAACTCCTGTTCAAAAATTTTACAGCCACGGAGGATATTTATTCAGGTTAACTCGCTTTTATACTTCGCAGTTGTTTATCGATATTTGTGTAATTTTATTTACTCCTAGAATTTCCGCATGTGTTAGCGAGAATTATTTGAATTTGGTCCGTAATATTATATTCATGTTGGACTGTAAACTTAATATTTTAAGTCTGTTTGATGGATTGGATGAGGGAGCTGAGCTCCCATTTATTATTATGTTGATGAGTATGTGGAGGGTGAGCTGAGCTCCCCAATGGATGGTTTATTGTGTTTACAGGTCGGGTGAGTCGAAAACTCCCCGTTGGAAAGTCCATTTTATGGCCGGACTCTGTCCGTTTGTTTTCTTGAATTTGGGCCCAATGGGCCTTAGAGTTGGGTTAATGAACAGTTAGGCTTACTACAGGCCTCGGGGGCTTTAGGCTGGCCCAGGTCCTAGTACCGGTCCGGCCCATAGGTTGGGTCGTGACAAATGTGGTATCAGAGCTTAGGCTCCAGATTCTTAGGGAATGTTCATCTAAAGTGTTGGGAAGAGTCTACTAGGAGTCACATGCGGAGTATAGGATTCTGTTTCGTCTTTTCCTGTAATTCTTTGTTTCTAGATTCTACGTTATACCTCGGGAAATATAAGATTAACTCGCTTAGTGTCTTGATTTTCGTGGAGTACACGTAAATGTGAAATAGAGTTTGTAGACATGTGAGATCTATCATGAGGATAATACTCCAAGAAATATTATATTTTTGTCAAGATGGGTTTAAATGGTGTGCCCATTTCGTAAGACACGAGTACATAAAAGTGAGTCTTAAAAGTACAGTTGCCTAGATAAGGATGAGGATACCACTCTGGCGGTCATCGGTAGATGACCAGTCGAATAAGTTTGTGATAATAGAAGATTCAGGAGAGATAAGGAATTAGGAGACCTAGTCTATCAGGACGTATCGTAGTAACTATACAATATTCTCGATGTCTGCTCTGTAAGTTGCAGATTACAGTACCGACATGAGATTATTGTGTAGAGCTGCGTGCATCCCCGTGGTGCTCCATAATGAGGGTGTTTGAGATGGCTTCGCTTTGGTACATATTATGCGAAACGAGTTCTATATTTGCAGAGGAGTTGGGAACTCTGGCTAAGAGTTTAGAGTTAGAATATTGAAAGGTCACGGTTGGGTGATAACTAGAGTCGATGACTCGATTACTGAGATGAGCTAGAGTTTCATCAAGAGTTGCCATCGGACTGAGGTTTGGACTAGTTGCAAAGTAAAGGTGACACTTATAGAGTGAGAATAGTATACCTTGTGTGTATCAGTATGGAATAAAGTACAACTCTACTACCTAGAGAAGGTCGAAACTATGAATTGATGATTTATAGAGCTATGATATGATAAAAGAGTCATTAACTTGACATGGTTCAGGCAAGGTGGTAGATGTAGTACCTTTGTTGCAGCAAGTTAGGATATAGTCCTATCTTTTCAGAATGGATCGAAGGTTATTACTGATAATGATGACTTATGGAATAGTGTTCCAGATGGGACTGTAGAGTGTGGTAGAGAGTAGTTGGCTCGGGTATCCTGGAGAGGATACAAGTTCCATCATAGGAATCATATATAATCAGATCACGATGGATGTAAATCCTTTGAATTGGATGACGGGTTTGGGTGCCCGAAATCTTAAGTTTTGGAATTGAGTAAACATGGAAAATAATAATAATAATAATAATAATAATAATAATAATAATAATAAAAATAATAATAAATAAAATTACTGCAGAATCAGTTCTCGAGGTAGTAAGGGTATTATGTAAGTTAAAGGATAAGAATAGAGATCATACAATAAAAGTATGACTGTAATTTGCTGAGTTCCTTTCTAATTTCAAATTATTCAAAACAATAGTATAATCTAATTATAATAGTGTTAAGAGTAATAAATTAGCGAAGATCAATCACAGAAGGCCAATGGATAAAGAAAGTGCAGAATGAAAGTTTGGGCAATTGATTGCAGATGCAATATAATCTAAATGCTAGTGGAAGTACTAGCTAGAGTGGTCAAAGGACCAAATCTGAGTAGCACAGACATATGATAACGCGATAGAGACTCTGAAAGATATAGTTAGCAAGTACAGCTATTATGTTAGGAAGAAGAATGGAACCAGGGATAGAATAGTCAAGTTCTATTTTGGGTAAGACAAAGGAAATAAATGAAAGGACAACCTAAAGAGCGCATAATAAAAGGAACAAAGTTAAGATATAGGATAGGCTAAGTGTTATTCTTGGCAAGGAGAATGACAAGGATGGAAAACCCAAAATGGGATCACATTAGTGAGAAAAGTGATGGAGGTATGGAATACAATAATAATGAGTAAATGTTAGAAGGTGTGCGATGGTATTGCGGACTACCTAAATAGGTAGAGAAAGAGAAGTTAGTAAGCAGTAAGTTGAATAAAAGTCAGTCTAAGGGATTAAATTAATGACCCTAGATAAGGGTGGAATTAGTGTTGGAAGAATTTATTAGTGAGAGAAATCTTTCAGGAATCAACAAAAGTTAAGGGCACAATAAAAACGATGATAGATATGAATCATAGGTCGAGTATAAGTAAAGTTAATAAATTATAAAATATTATGTCAAGAAGGAAAATGATACGGTAAAGGGTTTATGCAGATGATAACTTATAGGTAGAGCATAATTGTGCTAGGAGATGATGAAATTTGGAGATAAAGACCAAGAAACTTAGGTGAAACGTTATAATATGACAATCGGGTGTAGTTGAATATAAGAGGATATTTTCTTTCTTTTCAAGTTTAGCTTGTGCTTTTGGTTCTAGAAGGTTATATAAGGAACAAAAACTGAGTCAAGGAGACCTAGTTATTGAGAGTTTAGTAGGCACAAATTCATACATAATTTCCTGATATGAGAATGACAAGAAGTGCATACCTAGTATTAAGTATGAAAGGACGAACAGAGTAATGACAGAGTTAAATTGAGTTAGCTACTAAGGCTTGCAACTGTTTTAAACTATGAGTGGAGGAAGTACTATTTATGGTTGAGATTCAATAGATGAAATTGTTCTGATGGGTAATTTGAGGTTGAAGTTTAGAAAGCTATGGGCGATATATGATTATATTAAGGAGAATGAACACGTGAAGTATCTTGTTTGGAATTAAGGCATGACACATATTTCCTACAAAGTGTTAGTTCAGATGGAACTTATAGTTTATGGGGCTCATATTCATCCAAGATAAGCAATTTCCTACTAAGGCTGATAGGGAATGATAATGTTCTGATAGTTAAGTTGGAAAAAAGGGGATACAAGAAAAAAAAATTTTTCTATGGGTAATTATAAGTGTTACATAAGGTGAAGAATGTCTTTGGTAGGAGTAAATCATAGGGTTAGAATTCTTGAAGTAATGAAACTAGTATTCAAGATAAGACTAAGAAATAAAAAGAAAGTTAAAGTTGATGATGGGATAGACATCTTTGAAGGAAAAGGTGTAAGGATGAGATAGGACTAAAATTAAGGAATAAGTACAAAGAGTTGAAATGATACCAACAATACCAAAAATAGGAAAAGGGAAGTGGATAAGATGCAAAGGACAGAAGAGAGCTCGATAGAGTCAGTTATAATGATGAGGATAAGGAGTGTCTAACCATTGCCCCTGTGTTAACACTACCTATGAGCGGTGAAGGATACACCGTGTACTGTGATGCCTCTAGAGTTGGCCTAGGGTGTGTTTTGATGCGGAATGGAAAAGTAGTGGCTTATGCTTCAAGGCAGCTGAAGAGGCATGAGCAGAACTATCCCACCCATGATTTGGAAATGGCGGCTGTAGTCTTTGCACTAAAAATCTGGAGACACTACCTGTATGGTGAAGTGTGCGAGATATACACCGACCATAAGAGTTTGAAGTACATCTTCCAACAGAGGGATTTAAACTTGAGACAGAGGAGATGGATGGAGCTTCTGGAAGACTATGATTGCCCCATCGGTACCACCACAGGAAGGCCAATGTAGTAGCAGATGCTTTAAGCAGAAAATCTTCTGGTAGTTTGGCGCACATTTCAGCAGAGATGATTACCTAGATCTTTCAGATGAGGGGGTATTGTTGGCTCACTTTTCAGTGAGGCCAGACTTGAGGGACAGAGTTAGAGTTTCCCAGCACAGAGACCAATAATTGATGAAGATTATAGAAAGAGTATAGCAAGGTGAAGGTGGTGAGTTCGGATTTGCCAATGATGGCGCCCTAGTGCAAGGTTCTAGGATATGTGTGCCCGATGTGGACAACCTCAGGAATGAAATCATGCGAGAGGCACACTACACACTGTACAGTGTCCACCCAGGTTCCACCAAGATGTACCATGATGTGAAAGATAGCTATTAGTGGAATGGCATGAAGAGAGACATAGCAGACTTTGTGTCCAAGTGCTTGACTTGTCAGAAGGTGAAGTTTGAACACTAGAGACCGTCAGGGAAGTTGCAAGAGCTCCCTATCCCAGAATGGAAGTGGGAAATGATCACTATGGATTTTGTGGGTTGCCTCGTACCACGCGAGGATATGATTCGATATGGGTAATTGTAGACCGCTTGACCAAATCACTCACTTCTTACTCAGAAGACTACATACTCGTGGCACAGTATGTCCGGCTCTACATTCGAGAAATAGTCGATTGCATGGAGTTCCGACTTCCATAATATCTCGAGAGGGCTGATTCACTTCGGTTTTGGAGAAAGTTGCAGAGGCACTTGGCACACAGTTGAACTTTAGTACGGCTTTCCACCCTCGAGACATGCATCGACGATCAGAAAGGACAATCCAAACACTGGAAGACATGCTTCGCATGAGTGTTTTGGATTTTGGAGGTCAATGGGATGATCAGCTAGCTTTGGTGGAGTTTGCCTACAACAACAGTTATCACTCCAGCATAGGAATGGCGCCCTATGAGGCACTATATGGAAGAAAGTGTAGTTCTCCTCTGTGTTGGACAGAAATGGGGGAAGCGAAGGTGCATGATGTAAACTTAGTGCAGTACACTTCAGAGATAGTTCCTTTAATCGAGGAGCAAAACAAACTTTCGAGGCAGAAGAGTTATGCAGACCCCAGACGGAGGGATATGGAGATTGCAGTAGGCGACTATGTATTCCTGAAGGTTTCTCTGATGAAGGGAGTTATGAGATTTGGAAAGAAGGGCAAGTTGGCACCTCCGTATATTGGACCTTTTGAGGTTACTGATAGAGTTGGAGCAGTTGCCTACCGGTTGGAGCTACCACCCAACCTCTCTCACGTTCATCCCGTGTTTCACATCTCCATGCTCAGGAAATACATTCCCGATCCTTCTCATGTACTACAGCTGGATGTGATAGAGCTTAAAGAGAACTTGACATTTGAGGAGCAGCCTGTAGCCATAGTGGACTACCAAGTGAGACAGCTGAGATCAAAACAGATCCCTATGGTTAAGGTTTTGTGGAGGAGTCAGTTAGTGGAAGAGTGCACCTGGGAGTTAGAACGGGACATGCGTAGCAAGTACCCTTATCTGTTCAATGTGTAATCATATATTTTATTCTGCCTTGTGTAAAATTCGAGGACGAATTTTTTGTAAGGAGGGAAGAATGTAACACCCCTGATTTTTATATATTATTATTGGGCTTCGTGTAGGTATCCTCAATTCGCGGAAATTCGACAGTTGTCCGGATCTGTGAATTTCCGGCGAACAGACCACTACGGAAAAGTCTCCGAATTGGATCGAGGTTTTGGCTACCCCACCATTGTCAGGCATCCCGAGCGCGTTCCCGAAGTCGGAATCGGCAGAGGTAAACCCGAACCTTGCTTTTTCATAATTTTCTAGTGCTTAAATAGGATTGAAAATCCATAAAATATTCGTGGTAGCTTAGAAAATTACGATTCTTTTTGCAATAGCTTAGTAATATTTCTAAGGACAGCGGGGCAGAGTTTTATAATTTTTAGAGCTTATTTGAGCAGTTTTTGCAAAAATGATCAATTATAAGGACTAAATTGAAATTTTACATATTGTGATGAATGATTGATTTGATGGGCCCAGGAGGGGCTGTGTGATGTGATTGTGTTGTATATATATGGATTGTGGATATAGAAGTGTGTTTTGAGCCCTTTTGCAGGTTGGGTAGGTCCTAGGTATAGGGGAGACTCTGCCGGATTTTCGGCACGACTTAGGACGTATTGGGTCTTTTCTTGATTTGTATTGAGTCATTTGTATTAAATAATTGTAATATAATTGTCAGGTGAGCCGGGACAGCCTTCTTCCTCCGCCCAGCCGCCACAGTGATTGCCGTCAAGTCTGTGAGTAGAATATTAATTTTAATTGTAATTTCGATATTATTATATGTTCAAGCATGCCCATGCATCACTTATATGCATATATTTATGTAGTTAAACTCTAGGCACGAATTATGTTGCATTCATAACTGTTAATGTGCCATGAATGTTGTTGTGGTAATTTGGAGCAGTGTGCGTGATTTGGCGAGCGTGTGATGTGGTGTGGACTATGGATAGGCCAGGCGATCACGGCTTGAGTAATTGGGACCCGATCCTTCGAGGGTAGTCACGGCTTGAGTAATTTGGGACCCTCGATTTGGTTATTAAGTGGAAGTCCGAGCTTGAGTAATTCGGCACCAAAGTTGGATTTAAGAGAGCTGTATAGGGGATCAGCTCCCATATGTTATGATTGATACTACAGGGTGTGTGAGTGCTCCAAATTACCTTTTTGATGTTATGATGTGAAAATGTTGTTGATGTTGCATTTCACTCTACAGGGTGCATTAGTTCTAGATAGTTATAGAGATTATGGTTAAAATTGATATTTTACTCTCTGAGTCGAACGCTCACTCCTGTTCAAAAATTTTTACAGGCCACAGGAGGATATTTATTCTGGGTTAACCTGCTTTTATACTTCGCAGGTTGTTTATCGATATTTGTGTAATTTTATTTACTCCTAGAATTTCCGCATGTGTTAGCAGTAATTATTTGAATTTGGTCTGTAATATTATATTCATGTTGGACCTGTAAACTTAATATTTTAAGTCTGTTTTGATGGATTGGATGAGGGAGCTAAGCTCCCATTTATTATTATGTTGATGAGTATGTGGAGGGTGAGCTGAGCTCCCCAATGGATGGTTTATTGTGTTTACAGGTCGGGTGAGTCGAAAACTTCCCGTTGGAAAGTCCATTTTATGGCCGGACTCTGTCCGTTTGTTTTCTTGAATTTGGGCCCAATGGGCCTTAGAGTTGGGTTAATGAACAGTTAGGCTTACTACGGGCCTCGGGGGCTTTAGGCTGGCCCAGGTCCTAGTGCCGGTCCGGCCCATAGGTTGGGTCGTGACAACCAGGTAGATTCTGGAGTTAATTTTTTCCTGATTATTTGGACATGTTACAGCCACTTTTGTGTCTAATGTTCTTCATAGAAGCTGTTACCCTATGTCTTATGATTACTCAGAATTTTGAAGTACAATTTTTCAGGTCTTATAGAATTAATTATAGAAAATTAACTGGCCTGGACTTAGTGTACTGTGTCTACAGGATTTCAGGTTCAGGTCAGTGGGTTTGACTCTCATTTTAGGCTTCTTACACTCAAATTTTAAGAAAAGTTTCTGGATCAAAGTTGAAGCCATATCTCTTAAGTTTCTATAACAGTTTGTCTCATCCCATTTGGGATTTCCTAATGAAAATATGATATAAATTCTATTAAGGGGTCAAGTGGTAGTTGAGGCAAATTCCAGGATTTGGTGTACTAATTTGTTCTAACAATTTGACTTAGTTCCCTTGGGTTTTGAGTTCTGGTCAAAACATCAATATTATAGATCTATGTCTTATAAAAATTTTGGCATTGGTTTCATTGCTTTTGCAATTTTGTAGGCCATATTATGGCCTTTTTGCCAAAACTGGTCGGATAAGCCTATGTCCAATAAATTCTGGGCAGATTAGTTCTGGACAGTTTTATTGATCTAATTTGTGCTAACAATTTGACTTGGTTAGAAGCAGATCTGGGTTCTATTTTCTTCATGAAAAATGTGCTCCTATGTTTACTCTTTCCAATGGTTCAAGAATCAGGTCATTCTATCCTTCCTAGTGTGAGTTATGGCCATTTGAACATTTACTATTTATTTGGTCATTTTTCTAGGTCCATATTAGGGTTACCCGAATTCAAGTAAATTTTAGGCCAGGTTAGGGATAGTTTTTGGGCATGGTCTCTTCATGAAAAATGTGGCAAATTGTCCTACGTTTCATCTTCAATTGGCCTCACACCAATTGGAGCAACATAACTCTACCTATGGCTATTTAAACTTGGTGGACTCATAGGTCCAGAATTCCTACACATGAAACAACACTTCCAATCTTCAATTCCACCAAAATTCCAAACTTTAGTTCACATTCATGGCACTTAAATTAGTCAACAAATGGTCTCAACATCATCAATTTCAAGTCACAACACAAAATTCCCAAAGTTAGGTCAAAACCCTAACTTAACATTTCTCAATTCATGTAAACACATATCAAACTCATATCCAATCAATTTGTCTATCACATATGCTCATTAATAACTCTAATAGGCAATTTAATTCTATCAAAATTATCAAATCCCCACTCTTTTCATGACTGCCAAAAATTTGATTTATCAAATACTTGTCATTTTCTTTCAATTTCATGAGATTTTAACTTAGTTCACTATGCTAACAAGGATTAAAGAAGAAAAGAAGCTTGTATATGGCACCAACCTTGAATTGACCCAAGTTGATCTTGAAAACTCTAAGAATTTCTTCAATTCATGGCTGCCACTAGTTTCTCCAAGGTGTGGGGACAAATTTTAGTGAAGACACTTAAGGGTTTTGGGGTGGAAATAAAGGGAAATCAAGCTTGAAGCTTGAGAAAAAAAAATGGAGATTTTCAATGGAGTGAATCGGCCATGGGAGAAGAATGAAGAAGATGAGATTTTCTTTTTGATAATTAAATGAATTTGTCTCTATTTATATAGGCTTGTCTAATTCTTATTGGTTATAGGTTTTTAATTACATCACATTTATGTCATGCTTATGTCATAAATGCATTTTAAATTTTATTTCTTTCTTTTCTTTTCTTTTCTTTTTCCCTTGCATGAATTCATGTTTTAATTTATTTTATGTATTTTAATCTCTCTCATTTTAAATGATACTTAGGTCAAAATTCAACTCTGGGGTTAAAATGACCAAAATGCCCTTCGTTATGCTCATCGGATTATTTTCGGTCTGTACCGATTTTTTTGAATTTCTTTTGACATTTTTAATGTCATTTAGTCCTCAATAAACCTTTAATTAAGTCTCAAAAATTATTTCCTAGGGTTCCTCACAGGTCTGGGGTCAGCAACTGTCTTAACAGTCACTTCCTGTACGGTCACCCATCGCTGTGACTCCGGCTCGTTTAACTTGATCGTACTTTGCTTCTTTTACTTTTCTTTAATTTTACTTAGTCTGTATTCAGTCAATTTATATTTGCTCACTCTAGTTTGAGTGTAGTTCGAGACATCCTGGCTGTCCAAACAGATATTAGTCGTCAGAACAGTAGAATGCACAAACTACCTAAAATGAGGGCGTTACAGATACTCTATCATAAGCTCCTCTAATTCCTCTATTTCCTAAAGAACAAAACCATTACTTAGGCTAGGAAGCAGTGAATCATTATTTAGTTTAGGAAGCAGTGTCCAACAAAGAATTGACAACACTAAGTACCAATCTGATTAGTATTTGTCACACATTCTTCTATGATCGCTTTAATTTTTTAAAGGTTAAACTAATGCAAATTAGCATCTAAAAACAAGCACCCAAAAATAATAGCTATAAATGCCTTATTTTTATAATTTACCTCAGTCATTTCATCCTCTATTTCTTCATCTAGATCAGAATCTTCAGGTAGACCATGTGACACTGTGTAGTTGATTATCCGCAAATCCTGGCATACCATCAAATATTTAAAAATAATAAATCGACTCTTAATCAATTCAAAGAAATCGAACACCATTGTTCTTACATTAAAGTAAAAATAAAAATAAATAAACTTATTTAACAATTATAAGTCATAGTTTTCCATGCAATTGTAGCAAGACATGCCAACAATGGTTTTATGTTCTTTAATATGGAAACTAAAAATAACTGGATAACAGCTTTGCCTTGATGGAATGGTTTTAGAGATAAAAACATGCCTAAATCTATCCAGATCCTACCTCATGATGTAAAGAAACACCCTTGCGCAAGAATAAGCAAAACAAAAAACAAGTAGATGATGGTTCACTTGTCAATGAAGAAGCCAAATAATGAAAAATAATCAATTCAGTTTGCATATTTGAGCTACACAAATAATGGACTAATTATGAGGCGAACATATTCATACATATAAATAGAAACAGAAGAAAAGGTTTATACAATCTGAAGTACTAGTAAAAAAAAATACAAAATTAAGGAATTGTGAAAAAAAAAATCTCAAAGATCTTTTTCCTAGAATTTGTTTGGATCATTTATACATTCTTCTAATCAAATATTATCTTTATATTGTCTTGATTATTTTGTTCATTCAATTTCAATTTTAGTACTCATAATCTGAATAAGAATCATTTATTTACATGTGATTAAAAAAAGAGGTTTTATAGAGCAATTCTCATAACTAAAAGTATATATAGTTAAGAAAGTGTAAAACACATCAGTCCCAAAGCTGATTCTTCATCAAGATAAAATTCCCTGGCTAAACCTACTGTAAAATTTCAACTCTTGGTACTAAGTTATTATATCTAATGCTCCAGGCATCATTTTCAGTTGTTTTACTGTCCCTATGCGAAATCCTTAGACTCTATAAAATAATAAGAAAAAAAAATGGGCCTGCATTCATGCAGGTTCCTCAATTGTGAGTAGGCATTAAAGGAAAAGGAAAATAGTGGTGCTAAGGAGAGAATTTCCCAACAAATAAATTTGTTTCATGTAATTTTATCTAGATAACATCTAAACTAACATAAATTTTTTATCAGAAGTTTTTAGAAAAAAATATATATATTTAGTTTGGTTGGCCTATTTAAAAGGCAAACTTTATCAACACCAACTCAAATAACAACAACAAATAACTCTTAATTCCAAACTAGTTGGGATTGCCTATATGAATCCTTTTTTGCCAATCAACTTAATTTGAAACTAATTTCTCAACAATGTCCAAAAATTGTAAATCTTTTGATACTAAGGAGACAGTTTACATGCATACCTCATATAGCAGTTCGCTTATTATCTGAGCAGTAGTCAAAGAACTTATCGGCACTTTAGGATGAGCACTATTTTATCTCTCAGGTTGTATTATCAATCCTGACCTAAGTGGTATATCAAAAAGCCTTGCATTATCAGCTCTCACTAATAATTCCCTCTGTCTTGCAGCAATAGGATCACCCTTATGTCCTGGGTAGTCACTGCCTTGCCTCTGGGATCGGTTAAATTGACAACTTCTGGGGTTGCTGTGATTCTCTATTCATATTCCTGAGATATGTTGTGTTGGGGAGACTGAATAGGAGCAGATGATTGGTGATCATGTGTAGTAGAGCTATTTCTAGAATTGAATGCAATATTTCAAGGAGAGTTTGTCTCAGGGACAACGTTAAGGTTTCTTAACATGTGTTCCAAATATCCCCTTTAAAATTCAGAAGGAAGCATGCCATTTCTTTGAGTGTTCCTTGAGGTGCCTTCAACAAGTGATGCATCTCCTCCATTTAGAGTATAAGTAGAAGTTAAGGGTAGACCAGTTCTTGACCTAGTGACATCATTCCACTGGAAAGGCTGCATACTTTCTAAAGAATAAGAAACAGGGATAGGCTGTTGCATTGGAGGAGTAGGTTGAACTATTGCAGTCACTGAGCTGGTTTTTGGAACACAATCAAATGATAAATGAATAGCTAGTTGAGCAGGTAACTATGGTTGAGAATTCCTAGTGGTCCATGTTGCCAAGTTAGTTGGCAAAAAATCTTGATGATTCACAGTTCTCTGGGAGTGCTGAGCTTCTCCTACCTCACCTATGGTTTGATGGGTATCGCTTGGCCCTGCACTCCTAGAGAAATCATAAAAAATCTAGATTTAAACAATAAGAAAATTAAAAGTTTTTCTAGAACCAATAGGTTTGATGTGAATATGTGGCTACAAATCACCAAACTAAATGAGATTGATTAAAAAATTTCAATTACATGATTGATAAGACACTAATAATTTGGTAAATCAATCCCATGTTAAAAATAACCCAACAAGGAAAAATAATAAATTTAATGAGCTCTTATTAAACTTATTGTTTTTTGCCCAACTTAGTTGAAAATTTGGGAGCCAATATTTTTTAAATTAAATTTTACGTAATAAAAAAGATTTTCAAAAGAATTAAATTGTGAGTGATCTACATAAAATACCTAGGTCTAGTTACTATATCCGTCATTGGCTCCATATATATAAATATTATAATCCTCATAATTTATATTTTTTATTGGCCCAATAAAGCAAAAACTTTAATGGACCAATATTCTAATAACTTAAAAATTTTTTTATTGGCCCAATTTAACAAAAAATTAATGAGTCTATATTTTAATTTTTAAAAGATTAGTTTTATTGACCTAACAAAATTGAAAATTTGGTTGCCCATATTTTTAAAATTTTTATTTAGACAATAAAAAAATATTTTAAAAAGATTCAAATTCTTAAATACATAAAACATCTAGATATAAATGTTATATTTGTCTAACACCAAACTCAATGGTAGAAACCAAGCTACAACCCCTCCACTATATATTTTACAATTCTAAAAGAAATCACAAGAGAACTGGAATTAGAAGGATCATTGGCAAATGGATTTTGATCAATGCATGATCCACTTGGTTTAAAAAGCAAACCTAGCTACTTATCTTTAGGTGCTTTTCTCATACGGATATTTCTCTGGGAGTGCTGAGCTTCTCCTGCCACACCTATGGTTTGATGGATATTGCTTGGCCCTACACTAGCTCCAAAAGCTATCTCTAAAGCAAGCACAAGTCTAATACCTAACTGCTCATCTTCAGGTGCTCTTCTTTTATAGTACAGACGCCTGCCATCTAGTGAGAAACCTTCTCCACCATCATTTTCTTCCACTATATATTTCGCAATTCCAGAAGAAATCACAAGACAATTGGAATTAGAAGAATCATTGGCAAATAGATTTTGATCAATTAATGATCCATTTGGTTTAAAAAGCAAACTTAACTGCTCATCTTCAGTTGCTCTTCTCAGACGAATATTTCTCTGGGAGTTCTGAGTTTCTCCTGCCACACCTATGGTTTGATGGATATTGCTTGGCCCTGCGTCAGCTATAAGTCCATTTGCTGCAACACTTGAAGGCTGATGCATTACAGGAGCTGCCTCTAAAGCAAGCACAAGTCCAATACCCAACTGTTCATCTTCAGGTGCTCTTCTTTTACAGTACAAATGCTTGCCATCTAGTGAGAAACCTTCTCCACCATCATTTTCTTCCACTATATATTCTGCAATTCCAGAAGAAATTGCAAGAGAATTGGAATTGGAAGGGTCATTAGCAAATAGATTTTGATCAGTGCATGATCTAGTTGGTTTAAAAAGCAAACCCAGCTACTCGTCTTCTGGTGCTCTTCTCAGACAAATATTTCTCTGGGAGTGTTGAGCTTCTCCTGCCACACCTATGGTTTGATGGATATCGCTTGGCCCTACACCAGCTCCAAGTCCACTTGCTACAACACTTGAAGGCTGACGCATGATACGAGCTGCCTCTAAAGCAAGCACACATCTAGTACCCAACTGCTCATCTTGAGGTGCTCTTTTTTTACAGTACAAACGCATGCCATCTAGTGAGCAACCTTCTCCACTATCATTTTCTTCTACTATATATTCTGCAATTGTAGAAGAAATCACAAGAGAATTGGAATTAGAAGGGTCATTAGCAAATAGATTTTGATTAATGCATGATCCACTTGGTATAAAAAGCAAACCCAGCTGCTCATCTTCAGATGCTCTTCTCAGATGGATATTTCTCTTAGAGTGTTGAGCTTCTCCTGCCACACCTATGGTTTGATGGATATCGCTTAGCCCTACACCAGCTCCAAGTCCACTTGCTGCAACACTTGAAGGCTGATGCATGACAGGAGCTACCTCTAAAGCAAGCACATGTCCAGCACCCAGTTGCTTATCTTTAGGTGCTCTTTTTTTTACAGTACAAACGCCTACCATTTAGTGAGCAACCTTCTCCACCATCATTTTCTTCCACTATATATTCCGCAATTCCAGAAGAAATAATAAGAGAACTAGAATTAGAAGGATCATTGGCAAATGGATTTTGATCAATGCATTATCCATAATGAGATTCTCCTGCCACACCTATGGTTTGATGGATATCGCTTGGCCTTGCACCAGCTCCAAGTACACTTGCTGCAACACTTGAAGGCTGATGCATGACAGGAGCTGCCTCTAAAGCAAACACAAGTCTAGCAGCCAACTTCTCATCTTTAGGTGTTTTTCTTTTACAGTACAGACGCCTGCCATCTAGTGAGCAACCTTCTCCACCATCATTTTTTTTCACTATATATTCTGCAATTCCAGAAGAAATCACAAGAGAACTAGAATTAGAATGATCATTAGCAAATGGATTTTGATTAATGCATGATCCACTTGGTTTAAAAAGCAAACTCGTCACTGTATTCAGATTGACATTAATGGTGGGGTTGTCAAATGTTGGATTTAAGTCTACGTTCTGAGAGAATATGCTAGAACTGGCCTATTGCAAAGGCACTGACCTATTTGTGAGCTGGCCATTTCCCAGACTCATGTTAACACTAAGTTGAAAGGGGGGTAATTAGTGACCTAGAATGCCTTTCTTCCAAACTTTGAACAATTCCAACAATAGCAACAGCGGAAGACGGTAACTCATCTAACAAATCCTGAGATCGAACTGGAGTTTGGGCGCTCACACTAGATTGATCCATCACATTAGACATCCCATTGGATGGTAAACCATCTTCAGCTAATAAATCCCACAACTGAACAGGGTTATGGTTGTTGATGCTAGAATTAGATTGATGCATCCAAACCATAGCAGGATGACATTCATGAACAAAAGCATTAGTTGGAACTTCATTATTCTGAATCCATCGAAGATTAATGCCATTGGGCTCATAACGCAAATAAAAGGCTCCTAGAAATGCATTTGATGTGCTATCTTGACCTTGCATTGTGACCAACAGGTTTTCTCTTCAGAAGCTAATCACCCAAAGAAGCCACACTCAAATTAGAACCTCTCACTAGGCCTAAGAATAAAGCAACTACATTAGAAGTAATCATGCAAATAGTAAAATGATTTTTATTTAAGAATTAAGATATTAGCATCCACTCTAACAAAAGAACACTACAAACACACAAAATGAATTTACAACATTTTATGCCATTTACTTCAAAACAAAATAAATGCAAAGATAAGTTGACATAACTACAGCATGTCAAACTGCTTAAAAGGTTTAATTATTGACATCAACTACGGCAAATTTGACACATAGGTCTTAGATTTCACTTGGCATGCTACAGCCCAATAGATCATCAAATCAATAGGTTTAAAAGATTAGAACAATTTCATGCCACAGGCTGCCCTGCTGGAAATCAACTTTTATCTTCCCAAACTCTAACTTCTATATACTAATACTCCGACTCTTCATTTTGCCCACCCATACCCGTGTCGATACGACAAAACACAGGACATGACATGAAATATGTGTCTAATACATATTCATGCAATCATATCCCCATATTTTCTATTTAGAAAGTTCATAAGTATGTTCCCATTTTTGACACCTGTACTAGAGTCCAAGTAACATATCTACATATGGGAAAATTTTAGGCATCTTATGAACCCATGTTTTAGACTAAAAAAAAAAAAAAATTAAAGCCATTGAAACATGCATTTATCTATCTAAATATAATAAAATTGATCTCAAAATAAATTTTACCAAAAAGTGACAAGTGGCACTCTGTTAGATTTTTTTTTTTCATATTATTCCATTTGCCCTTTAACTTCTATATACTAACACTCCGACTCTTCATTTTGCCCACCCATACCTGTGTCGATACGACAAAACACAGGACATGACATGAAATATGCGTCCGATACATATTCACGCAATCATATCCCCATATTTTCTATTTAGAAAGTTCATAAGTATGTACCCATTTTTGACACCCGTACTCTAGTCCAAGTAACATATATGATATGGGAAAATTTTAGGCATCTTATGAACCCATGTTTTAGACTAAAAAAAAAAAAATTAAAGCCATTGAAAAATGCATTTATCTATCTAAATATAATAAAATTGATCTCAAAATAAATTTTACCAAAAAGTGACAAGTGGCGCTCCATTAGATTTTTTTTTCATATTATTCCATTTGCCCTTATTTTCCTAATAATTTTACAATATCAATTGATGATAGACCTATAAGACATTTAATAATAATAAAAATTTATGATAATAGTTATAATTTAATTAATAATAGGAAAACTAGGAGGAGTAATAATAATAATAATAATAATCTAATTAATATTAGGAAAATTAATAATCATAGTTATAAATTATATAAAACAAACCTACCTTTCTACCATAATTATAAAATTATGTACTTAATTTCTGATAATAAAAAATTTATGCCATAGAATGGGGTGCAAGTTTAAAGAACAACCACGGGCAAAGAGCTCATCCTGGTTAAAGGAAACAAAAGGATGCCTCTGATATTTCTAGGCCTTTCCAAATGTCCATCTCAGTCTGAAAGAGATCTCATCCTCGGTGAATTTGAAATTAGCAATGAACCTTATGCATTCTTCTAATCCAGCAAAGACTGTATACTCACCACCAAATGGATTCTTCCGAAAATATAAATCAAACCTGAAGAAAATAATGCAATACACAGAAAACTCGTATTATAGCAGCTAAAGAATAAACAACAACAACATTTGCATATCAAAAAAACAAAAAGATTTAACTACTGAACTGAGTTTATATCTTTCCATTTCTCAATTATCCTTATCGATTTTCTAGGCAAACAAACAGAGTTAAAGGAAGGAAAAAAAAAAAAAAAACACTCACACAGCTCGCTCTTGATGCTTGCCGGCTTTCCAGTAAGCATAAGCCATGGTGAACTGATAGAGATCCGTTAAAAGAGGCGTGACCATGGGATTCGTTGGGCCGTCCGGTATCCGACCCGATTCATCATTCGGACCATTGGCTTTCACCTCCATTATTTTTCCTTCTAGGGCACTAGTATTCAGGAATCGTTTGTGATTTTTGCTTCGCTTGTTTGCTCAGCGACGCATATATATACAGGGAGTCTTTAAAAGCGGAAACACGTGAGCGTGACGAAGAAGACAGAGGAGACACAAGCTTCGGCTTAGAAAAGACCGTCAAAAGCCAAGGTGGTTTTTTTTTTTGGCTAGAGATACAAGGAAATGGGAATCGGAAAATTCATATTTTATTTTAATTTTTTTACATTTTTAATATTTTTTTGTTGTATAGATATGATAATTATACCAGATAATGCTAATTTCTATTTTTTGTGCTTTCTATATTTACTTTGATTTTCTAATATTTTATTTTTAATTTTTTATGAAAAATTTATAATTTGATTTCTAAATTTTAGTCTTTAAATTTTAAAAAATTAATTATTTAATTCCTATATTTAATCCTATATTACAATTTAATCTCTAAATTTTAAAAAATTAGTTTCTAAATTTTACATTATATCATACTGTAACTTTAATTTTTATAATTTTAATATATAAAATAATTTAATTAATTTATATAAAATTATTATAAATATTAAAATTATAAAGATTAAATTATTCTATATATTAAAATTAAATAACTAAATAATAGATTTATCAAAATTTAAGAGTTAAAATATAATATATATAAAATATAAAAATTAAATAATTAATTTTTAAAATTTAAAAATTAAAATATAATGTAAATTAAAATTTAGAGATCAAATTATAAATTTTCTTTTTTTTTTTAATTTATAAGATGAACAATTATTATCACCATTCCAAGAGTGGTCAAAACAAAATAACCACAAAAATCATCATTTTGAACATAACTAGATTTTCACTCCATACTAAGTTTGATTTATGTCCATTATGCAACAAAAAAAAAAAAATGCCATGCACTTCAAATCGAAATTAAATAATTTATATAAAAAAATAAAAGTTAAATCTTTTCCCAATTTTGTACAAATCGCTACTCACTTTTTCAATTTCTTTCTAGTCCATTCTGCCATTCAGCTTTTCTTTTGGATCCATTCTAAAATATTTTTTTTAATAAATAAAAAAAAACTTTTTAAATATAACGATAATAATTTCTAAAGACTTAAGTTCGAAATTATTAATTATTATTCTCGATTTAACTCTTTTACATAAAAGAAGACCTATCATTAAATTTAAAGTAAGTCCCCATTGATGTACACTGAGATATCTCGTAATAAATTCAGTTACGAGTAAAGCCGATGCTATCATATTGATGTGAAGGATCAAACCCCCCACCCGGCTTACTGGCATGCGTGGTGGTCCAGTCCAAATCTAACATGCAATTTGGAGCGCAACATCAAATTTTTAATGCATTAATGTGGAAATTTAGTGAATAAATATTTAAATTACTGTATAGAGTGAATATTGTTTAAAATATTCAATTTAAAACAAGAACATTATTAAAATGGTTTACTTTCTATAAAAATTTAAATTTTCGCTTATCATAAAAATAAAGCATTAATATAAATGCATTTTCTTTTAATAAATGGATGAGAACATAAAATTTCTTGTTTTATTTAAGATAAAAATACATACAATATCCAAGATCTTTAATGGATAATTAGGATTGTTCGGGTGACTCAATTTTCCTTACTAAAATACAATATATCCCATATGCATATACTCCTCCGAAAAGAAGTGCCGAACAGAAATTCAACTGGATAAATTTCAGGTGAAGAAGAAGCCGTTGTCCTGCGGCCTGCAAACACATAGGCTAAGACAAAAACTTGGACGGCCCTAAGCAGACGGTGAGTATCTAATTTCGTTTGATCTGTGAAGAGAACAATTCTCAATGATTTTAAATTTTATTTTGATTATTCCAAACCGAACTCGGACCATAGGCATGTTTAGCCCCAAGCGTCCAAGAAGCTCCAATTATCTAATAGAACAAATGAACAGGAATGGAGAATATGCCAAATCTTGGCTTACAAAAACTGGTAGAATGGTCTTATTACATACTGATAGCCAATCAGACAGGTGCATTGGGACAAAATTTTTATTTATTTTTAGTTGCCATAAGATGCGTAATATTCCTTTTCCTCTTATGATAGTTCGCAACTTAGTTCATTGTTTGAATTTGTTAATTATATAATGTTTACTAGGAAGGTAATGACTGCAAGACATTGATATATAAAACAGCAAGAAAGTGCCATAGAAAAGAGCCTGCGGCATTCAAAATTTGTGATACATCCATAATTTAAAGACCTTTTTTTCTTCTCCCTAAAGATAGAGTATAAGATCACTAGGGCAATCTAGACTGAACAAAACTTAGATTGAGCAGAAGAGAGTTAAGAAAATTGATCAGGTTAAAGCCTTCGCTACGTAAATTGAGCATCTAAGCTGAGTATCATTTATACCGAACATCAATAATACCAGTTAATAATAAGACAAAATCTTTAAGAGGGAATCTTAAGATAACAACCCAATATCCAATATTATTGTGGATAGATATAACGCCTATTTAACTTATAGTCTATAAATATAAGAAAAAACCATTAATTCTCTGTGAGAAACAACCATTAATAAAGTACGTTTACTCTATTAAAATCATTGGCATTTAGATAAAAACTTACAGTAATATCACAATATAAAAATAACTCGATTAGAATAAAAAGTGAGGTCTATTATATTAAATTTTGATTTTTAAATTTAATAGCACATAATTTATTATAAGTTGAGTCCCACAAAATTTTGCAATTGTGATTAAAGATAAATTAATAAAATCAATAATTGTAATACCCATTTGAATTTGAAGGATCCTTCAACAACAATAGCGACAAGGCCTATGCTGCGTTTTCACCTCTTTTTTTTTTTTTTTTTTTTTTTTTTCTTTCAAAGTTGCGTTTTCACGTTAGATACGTCAAGAAGTCGAAGAAGAGAGAAATTCTAGTCACAACTTGCTGTACACCCTCATGTTCTTCAATACTCGATAAAATGCATGAATGAAAATGAATTTGTCCAAGATGGAAAGTTGACTTTCCAGTCATCCCTAAAAATCCCCTTTGATGGATATGCGAAGTAAAGAAGGGGAAAACGAACGTTGAATTCTGACCAGGGCCTTTGACTGTTGACATATATATATATATTGAGTATAAAACACCCAATTGACTAATTTTTTTAATTATAATAAAATATATTGAGTATAAATTATTTTTATTTGTTATTAATCAATGTTTCATATATTCAAAATCATAAAATTGATTTTAAAGTTTTGAATATAATTTTTTACAAATTTAAAGATAGAAATATATAATTAAAAATTAAAATGTTTGAATATAATTACTTATTAACGAAAATATATTTTTTTTCAATAAATCATTCATTTCTTTTGATTTTCATTTTCTGCTCTATTAGAATCCATGTTTGCTTTGCAAAGAATTATTAAAGGCACTATTTAATTGGTGACTCGTTAACAAGAGAATATAACTGAACTGTATTAAAATCGGAGGAAAGGAAAATAGTTTACCTAGCGTTTGTCAGAATTCACATATATAAAAACCACTTGGGCGTGTCTAGCAAATTTAGCAGTTCGTTCTCTTCCTTGCATGCATCATCTGAAGCATAGAAGATAAAGATACTGGCTCTGTTCAACCAGAAATGATGCCAAAACAAAAACTGGAGCGCTGTGCAGTAACCACATCACATAGATGCTATTTTCCATTACCATTAAAATAAAATTAACTACTTTAGTTTAAAATTATTTACCTATCATTCTAGTTATATTTAAAAAAATTATTCACTAAAATATGCACATAATAAATATATTAATTAGTTAATCTCACATAATTACTTAAAATATAATACTCTTAAACCGATACAAATATATAATACACTGCTTAACAAAATATAGAATATATGAAAACTAAACTTAGTTGATATACGCTTATTCATATATAGTATATAAATTATATTACTCAATATGTGAATTATATTTATATGGCATAATCTATATTTTAAATTTATGGATGTATTATAAGAATAAAAATATTAATTTAATATAATTAATTAATATAATATTTTTAATATAATATAAATATTATTTAAAATTTAAAAATCTTTTTATTATTATAATTAATTATTAATAGGATAACTTTAAATACTTAATAATTATTAAAATTTATATTTTATGAAAGCTCTTTCCTTTCTAATAATAAATTAATCAAATATTTAATATTTATGAGAACTTTCTCAAGGCACAAACTCGTACCCACCCACTGACATAGATTTTATTAAAAGCGGAAAGGCCAATCGTCCACTGACATAGACATCTATGTCTACTGTTCCTTTCTTTTTTTTCTTCACAACTTTTTTTTTTTTTTTCAAACACTTTTACCTTTTAGAGATCCATTCAGTAATTATAATAGATAAAATATCTATAAAAATTAATTTATTTGAATTTAAATTTAAATAATATGTTTAATATTTAAATTTTTTTAAAATTTAATTATTATTATTTAAAAAATATTTAAATTTATTTAATTTGTATATTTTTATTAATAGTTTATATAAAAATATTTTTTTATTAATAATTTATATTTTAAAATTTTAATCATTCTATTAAATATTTAAATTATATTTATTTAAAATATAATATATATAAAAATTTATAAGAATTCGTTCAATTTTATATATTTTAATTAATAATTTATATAATAAATATTTTTTATTAATAATTTATATTTTAAAAATATAATAATTTTATAAAATATTTAAATTTTATTTATTTAAAATATAATATATACATAAATTATTATAACAAGTATATATTTTATATTTAATTAATTAGTTATATAAAAGGATTCACATAATGAATACCCAACATATAAAACTTGAATTGATTCAAATCTAGATATTTCTATTTAAATCTAAATCCGTCCCAAACTAAATTATATGTTGCTAAAACCTGTCCTATTAGGGTTTAGTCGGATACCCATAAATATCTGATCCATTACCATCCCTAGTCTCAATTTTACCATCTCACTTATTTGGTTCACAAATGTTATGTGAATTGAAACTCGCAACTCAGATGGCAGAATCGAAAGGAAGTAAACAAATCTGGTAACCATGCCCTCTTATCCTCTTGTGGTTATAATTTAACATATTTAGTATTTTAACCATATTATACATCACAAAAGTATTTTTAACTATATTAATAATAACTAGTCATAATAGACAATAATATTTCCTTTTGAATTTTATATCATTTATTCATCTTTAATCGAAACTTTTTTCTCTTTTATAAGACAACAATGGACAAGAGCCTTTATTAGTAATGGATAAAAACTACTCGCCATGGACAAAATGCCAAATTACATCTTCCATTACACTTCTAATTATAGTGGAAATCCTTTAATTCTAATATAATTAGAAATTCAGCTCAATTCAACTTTCATTCTAGTCTCTTCCAACCACACATGCACTTAAAGAGCTGTTTTCCTTCAAATTAGATGACCGTGTCAAAGGGAAGTGATGTTACAGCTATGGCTTCCATTAATTTTATAATATAATTAATATTTATTTAATATTAAACTCAATTCAACCTTAGTTGATGTAAGGTTTATGACTCAAAATTTTAGTTGATTTAGAAAATCCTTTTTGAGTGGGAGAAATATTCAAAACCTAAAATGGAGAAAGGTATAATTCAAGAGAAAGAGATTATAACCCATTGTAGTTGAAAACACTCTTTAGTAGTTAAAATAGTAATATATTGAATTATATCTAGAAGAGACGGAGAAGACTAACTAATATATTTACGATGAGTAGTTTGATGTAAAGGTTCTCTTAGGTGTAATTAGATATGGATTGTAATGATGATTTACTTTTATTAATTGTGGAAGATGGCATGCCCGTAAACATAGACGGAGCCAGCACTGGGCCAAGGGGGGCGCTGGGCCCCCCTGGAATTTTGAAAAATTTTGAGGGCTTATTGGTAATTTCACTCCCTAATCTTAAATTTTTTTAAAAAAATAGTTGCATCACTCATTCTCACAACTCTACTGACAAAAAAGAACCCATTTTTTCTGTAATTTCTCACTTTCACCTCACCTCACCCCTTCCTTCGTTCTTGTCACTTTATATTTGTTTATGTATATTATTTTTACAAATTACATATTTTATTTTGGACCCTCCTCAGTTGAATTCCTGGCTCCGTTGCTACGTGGAGAGGATGAACCACTTAAATATTAATGTTTTGTATATTTATTTATGTTTTTTAACTTACACACTCATACAGTGCACAAGAATTAAATTGTAAACTCTTAAAATGGACAGAGTCCGAAACCCTTGCCATAAACACACTATTTTACTAAAGACAATGTGGCATATCCTGCCTACCCGAAGGAATCTTTTCTGAATGATCTGCATTAAGTTAATGTTATGGCAAAACTTTGTCCCTGCAAATTTTCTTCAATTGCATGCATATCAGATAGCTAATCTACATGCATTCCAATACAATCAAATATATCAGCCCTACATAATATCCCAACTTATAGATTTTTTTATGGAAATTCCTTTTATTAACGAAATAAAATATATTTAAATTTATGAATTTTAAATTCTAAATTTTAAATCAAACATTTGAAATTCAAATCCTAAAATCCAAATACAACCTTCTATTTTCAAATAGAAGTGATACAGGGATTAGGGATACCAAATAAACTTGCGAAAAACATAGCAAAACCAATGAAATAGGTGCAAGCAAGGTTCATTAACCGCAAAAGATAAGTTTAGAAGGCCTAGCTACCTAAGCCCTTTGTTACGCGAATGTGTGCCTTACGAAACCCTAAGACTGAATGGAAATGCAAAGTCTTCAACAGAAGAAAATAAAAATAAAAAGAACATAATGTAATAAAAGATGCCAAGAAAGATAATCCATAGAAATGGCTTGTCCTGTAGTCTCTAGTTTATAAAAACCCTGAAATTAACGTAAATTATTGGGTGCACTTATCACTCACAAAAAAATTAGTTATTTCCTAAATTTAAAATTGTGGATCCACAATTCTGTAAGTGAGAGTACACCCAGTACACTGAATAATAAATACTACACCCATCGCTTACAAAAAATCAGTTATGTTCTAAATTTAAAGGTATGGAATCCACAACCTCGATGAGTGAGGGTGAACTGGGAGTATCTAATAATTTGCCCAAATTAACAATCTCAACCTTGCAACGCTTTCTTTTTGCAGATGGGGCAGTTATTCTTCTGGTTCAGCCACTGCTTAATGCAGTCAAAGTGAAAGTAGTGCCCACAGTCCAGCTTTCCAAGATCTTCGCCGTCGGCATAATTCTCCTGCAAATGATTTTGGCGGACAGAATTATTTGCTAAACAAACTTAATAAAATCTAAGGAATTGCAAATAAACAATAAAACTTAACCATATATATAACCGCGGATTACACGTGCGAGTTTATTTTTATTTTCAACTTGCGCACAAAAGGACGAAGTATTGAACAGATCTCACCTGACAGATGCAGCATTTTTCATCTTCCAGAGGAGACCCTACTACATTTGCTTCATACTTTTGCCGCTTCATGTGGGCCTCAATAACAGCCCCAGCTAGTCCACTGCGATACTCTATCATAAGCTCCTCTAATTCATCTAGTTCCTAAACAACAGAATCATTTTTCAGGTTAGGAAGCAGTGAATCATTATTTAGGAAGTAGTGTCCAACAAAGAATTGACAACACTAAGTACCAACTCTGATTACTATTTGTCACGGATTCTTCTACTCACTTTAATTTTAAAGGTTAAACTAATTCAAATTAGCATCTAAAATCAAGCATCCAAAAATGATAGCCATAAATGTCGTATTTTTGTAATTTACCTCGGTCATTTCATCCTCTATTTCTTGATCTAGATCAGAATCTTCAGGTAGACCATGCGACACTGTATAGTTGATCATCGGCAAATCCTGGCATACCATTAAATATTTAAAAATGATAAATCGACTCTTAATCAATTCAAAGAAGTTGAACACCATTGTTCTTACATTAAAAGTAAAAATAAAAATAAATAAATATTTAACAATTAGAAGTCATAGTTTCCCATGCAATTGTAGCAAGATATGCCGGCAATGGTTTTATATTCTTTAATATGAAAACTAAAAATAATTAGATAACAGCTTTGCCTTGATGGAATGGTTTTTGAGATAAAAACATGCATAAATCTATCTAGATCCTACCTCATGCTGTAAGGAGCCACCCCTGCGCAAAATTTGCAAAGCATTGCGAACCTGATAATTTCAAGAATAAGCAAAACAAAAACCAAGTAGATGATGGTTCGCTTGTTAATGAAGAAACCAAATAATGAAAAATAATCAATTCAGTTTGCATATTTGAGCTACACAAATATTGGACTAATTATGAGGCGAACATATACATACACATGAATAGAAACAGAAGAAATTAGGGAATTGTAAACAAAAAAAAAGAAAGAAAAGAAACAAATATAAAAGTTCTTTTTCCTAGAATTTGTTTGGATCATTTATACATTCTTCTAATCAAATATTATCTTTATATTGTCTTGATTATTTTGTTCATTCAATTCCAATTTTAGGACTCATAATCTAAATAGGAGTCATTTGTTTACATGTGATTAAAAAAAGAGATTCTATAAAGTGATTTTCATAACTAAAGTATATACAGCTACGAAAGTGTAAAACATATCAGCCCCAAAGCTGATTCTTCGTCAAGATAAAATGCCCTGGCTAAGCCTGTTGTAAAATTTCAACTATTGGTACTTAGTTATTATATCTAATACTCCAGGCATCATTTTGAGTTCTTTTGCTATCCCTATGTGAAATCCTCAGACTCTATAAAAAAAATAATAAAAAAAGTGGGCCTGCATTCATGTAGGTTCCACAATTGTGAGTAGGCAATAAAGGAAAAGCAAAGTAGTGGTGCCAAGGAGAGAATTTCCCAACAAATGAATTTGGTTCATGTAATCTTATCTAGATAACATCTGAAGTAGCAAAAATTTCTTATCATAAGTTTTGAGAAAAAAAAATATATTTTTAGTTTGGTTGGCCTATTTAAAATGCAAACTTTATCAACCCCAACTCAAATAGCAACAACAACTAACTCTTAATTCCAAACTAGTTGGGATTGACTATATGGATCTTTCTTTGCCATTCAACTCAATTGGAAACTAATTGCGCATCAATGTCCAAAAATTATAAATCTTTTAATACTAAGAAGACAGTTTACATGCATACCTCATATAGCAGTCCGCTTATCATCTGACTAGTGGTCAAAGAACTTACTGGCACTTCAGGATGAACACCACTTTGTCTCTCAGCTTGTATTATCAATCCTGACCTAAGATGTATATCAGAAGGCCTTGCATTGTTACCTCTCACTGATAATTCCCTCTGTCTTGCAACAATAAGATCACCCATATGTCGTGGGTGGTCAGTACCTTGCCCTTGTGGCTCTATCAAATTGACAACTTCTGGGATTGCTGTGATTCTCTGTTCATATTGCTGAGCTATGTTGTGTTGGGGGGACTGAATGGGAGTGGATGATTGGCGAACATGTATAGTAGAGCTATTTCTTGAATTGAATGCAATATTTCCAGGAGAGTTTGTCTCAGGGACAAAGTTAAGGTTTCTTAACATGTGTTCCAAATTTCCCCTTTGAAATTCAGAAGGAAGCATGCCATTTCTTTGAGTATTCCTTGAGTTGTCTTCAACAAGTGATGCATCTCCTCCATTTACAATATAAGTAGAAGTGAAGGGTAGACCAGTTCTTGAACTGGTGACAGCATTCCATTGGAAAGGTTGCATACTTTCTGAAGAATAAGAAACACCGACAGGCTGTTGCATTGGAGGAGTAGGTTGAACTATTTCAATCACTGAGCTAGTGTTTGGAACACAATCAAATGATAAAGAAATAGCTGGTTGAGCAGGTAACTGTGGAAGAGAATTCGTGGTCCATGTTGCCAAGTTAGTTGGCACAAAATCTTGATGATTCATAGTTCTTTGGGAGTGCTGAGTTTCTCCTACCACACCTATGGTTCGATGGGTATCACTTGGCCCTGCACCAGCTCCAAGCCCACTTGCTGTAACACTTGAAGGCTGATGCATAACAGGAGCTGTCTCTAAAGTAAGCACAAGTCCAGCACCCAACTGCTCATCTTCAGGTGCTCTTCTTTCTATGTTTTGAGGGAAAACACTAGAACTAGCCTGTTGCAAAGGCAATGACCTATTTGTGAGTTGGCCATTTCCTGGACTCATGTTAACATTAAGTTGAAAGGGATTAATTAGTGACCCAGAATGCCTTTCTTCCAAACTTTGAACAATTCCAGTGCCAGCAACAGGGGAAGACGGCAACTCAACTAATAAATCTTGAGATTGAGCTAGAGTTTGAGTGTTCACACCAGAAGTAGATTTATCCATCCCATTAGACATCCCATTAGATGGTAAATCATCTTCAGCTAATGAATCCTGCAACTGAACAGGGTTATGGTTGTTGATGCTAGAATTAGATTGACGCATCTGAACCATAACAGGATGACCATCATAAACAGAAGCATCAGTTGGAACTTCATTATTCTGAATCCATCGAAGATTGATGCCATTGGGCCTATAACGCAAATAAAAGGCTCCTGGAAATGCATTTGAGGTGCTATCTTGACCTTGCATTGTGACCAACAGGTTTTCTCTTCAGAAGCTAATCACCCAAAGAAGTCGCAGTAGAATTAGGACCTCTCACCAGGCCTGAGAATAAAGCAACTACATTAGAAGCAATCATGCAAATAGTAAAATGATTTTCATTTAAGGATTAAGATATTGGCATCCTCCCTAGCAAAAGAACACTCACAAACACACAAAATGAATTTGCAACATGGTATGCCATTTACTTAGCAACAGAATAAACACGAAGATAAGTTGACATAAACTACAGCATGTCAAACTACTTAAAAGGTTTACTTGTTGACATCTACTACATGGCAAATTTGACACATAGGTCTTAGCTTTCACTTGGCCTGCTACAGCTCAGTAGATCATCAAATCAATAGGTTTAAAACTTTGAACAATTTCGTGCAACAAGTTGCCCTACTGGAAATCAACTTTTATCTTCCCAAACTCTAACTTACACACGCTGATACTTCGACTCTTCATTTTCCCCACTCATACACCTATCACACGATGAAACACAAGACACAACATGAAATATGTATCGGATACATATTCATGCATCCATATCCTCATATTTTCTATTTAGAAAGTTCACAAGTCTGACACATGGGGATGTACCTATTTTCGACACCCGTACTCAAGTTTGAGTAACATATCTGCATATGGAAGAATATGCATCTTATGAAGCTATGTTTTAGAATAAAAAAAAAATTAAAGCCATTGAAAAATACATCTATCTATCTAAATATAATGAAGCTGATCTCAAAATAAGCATTATCAAAAAGTGACAAGTAGCGCTTTATTAGATTTTTTTTTTCATATTTGTCCATTTTACCCTTATTTTCCTAATATTTTATAAGATCAATTGAGATAGAACATTTAATGATAAAGAAAAATTTATGATAATAGTTATAATTTCATTAATAATGGGAAAACTAAGAGTCATAATAATAACACTAAAAATTATGATAATAGTTATAATCTAATTAATATTTGGAAAATTATTAGTCATAGTTATAAATTATATAAAACAAACATACCTTTTTAATGTCTACCATAATACCATAATCATAAAATTATGTACTTAATTTCTTATAATAAAAAAAATTATGACAATAGCTACAATTTAATTAATACTAGCAAAATTAAAAGTTATAGTTATAAACTATATAAATCAATATCACGCATTAAAAATCAAATTAGTCGCTTTTTTAGGAGATACAATGAACAATCAAGATTTTCTCTCAAACTTGCCAAATGATATTTTACTAACTAAAACATTAGAAGAAGATGAAAAACAATCTGCACAAATATTACTAAGGTAATTTTTATCTTATTAAATTTATTTATATACATGTTATTAGTATCTTTATTTTATTCTCTCTCTCTCTCTCTCTCTCTCTCTCTCTCTCTCTATCTATATATATATATATATATATATATATATATATATATATATATATATATATATATATATATATATATATTACAAGCTATTTTAAGTGTAAATATATTGAAAAAAGTATATATCCATATTTTATTCATTTAATAATATATAAAAAATCATTAAACCCGCGCAACGCGTGTACAAAAGTCTAGTTACTCAAACCCCAAAATCACCTGAAAATTTCTTTCAAACTTCGGCTTACACCAATAATAAACATTAAATCACTAAATTCAAAATAAATAAATTAAATTAAATAAACAAGGAAAAGAAATGAACACATTAAGTTGCAAAATTGCTTGGCAAGTATAAAAGAAGACGACACATAAGACAGTGAAATAAGATAAACAGCCAAAAGCACGCAAAATTGTGAGAAAATAAAACATACAAATAACTTACAAAATAATAAAAAAAGGGAAGATGACATTGATAAAACATAACACACCATTTGTTACCATCTTAAATGCTTGCTACCGTATCTGAACTTTGTGTTTGCAAATAGCATAGTTGAATATTGGAGCCATAATCACCAAAGTTTGAAATATAAAATATTAAATTCTTTTTGGACAAAATTGTTTTGAGTCAATCTAAAAGCTAAAAATAAAACAATGCATGTAAGTTTTACATGTGTTTTCAATTTGCATGCTTGATTGACAAGGCATCAACAAGGGTGCTTCATCAACCACCACCATCCCATCCACCACCCCCTACGAAAAAAAAAAAAAAAACTTTTTTCGGCCTATAGTGGAGAAATTTGAGGATGACTCAACTAAAAGTTTTCACATGATTAATTACAAATGATTAGCCTTAAGCCACTCATCAAGATCCAAACCTGTATCACAAAAAAATTAAAATTTTCAAACGGAATGTTTGGTGCGATTATGCAGCTATGAATCATTAATGTTTAAAAGATTAAAAAGCAATTGTCAAGGTACATACAAAACTAATAAGGCATCTACATAGATGGTTCATGAACTGCCTTTTATAACACAAACACACACAAAGATTGGACCATCAAAGATTTATATCTAAATTATAAGAAATTAAGAATGTCTCACCAAAATACTTGATGTGATTATGCTAGCTATACTTCACCAATGCACATAAGATCAAAGAACAAGTTTCAATTTAAAAACAAAATTGATAGGGTGTCTACAATTATTAACAATTTTTTTTTCTTTTTTAACAAAAATCATTTAACCCAAAAAAAAAAAAACTCTAAACTATAAAATTTTAGAATATTTTAACTAAAGTGCTTCATGTGATTAATTACAAAAGAACTCGCCCTAAATCAAAAAAAAATCTAGATTTGAGAAAATTAAAATTTTTTTTTAAACCAAAAGGTTTGATATGAATATGTGGCTATTGAAACAGCCCAAACGAAATTATTTAGCAGGGGAGGGGGCATCAAACAATTATTGAAGCAATTTTAACTAGTGAATTTAAAATTAAACTTCCTAACAATCATATCAAAAACCAATAAAACAAACATAAAATTTACATAAACAAATAATCAACAAAAAAGAAAGCACAAAGGCCTAAGATTATGTATGATCTACTGATATCACACGTAAACTATAGCTTCAAAAAGAATAAAAGGTAGAAGAATTATACCCAATGCCCAAGAACAAATATAGATTTGAAAATTGGTGAAAACAAAAGGCTTGGGTTATATTGCTACAAGCAAAACTATAGCTTTTGTCTCAATGTAAGTGTATGCATATGTGTATGTGTGTGGGTTAAGAGGAGGGTATTTATATACACAGGTGAGTGAGATTTTAATTTTAAATGGATGGTAGTATGAAAATAGCAAAATTTTCAATATTAGATATGAATCATAATACAGATGAATAATAGACAAGTATGGTAATAAGGTGGCATAGTTGGCTGCTGACCAATTAGACTTTCACTCCTCAAGAAACACTCAACCTGATGGCCTTGTGTCATGGCTAAGTCTTTTTACAAAAACTCCCTTTTTCTTAATCAAAATCTTAGATTTGATGGAAACAAACTCGGTTTCCAAAGAGCATGTTATTTCCTTGGCTTTTGTTTGCACAAGCTTGTGTTGCTTGTGTGCAGGGTTTAGATGGATATTCTTTTTCCCTCCTTCAGTTTCTGCTTCTTTTGGTTGTTTCTTAGCATTTTTTGCCTTTTTCTCCTTCTCTCCCCTTTTTTACCATATTTTTATTGTTTAGATAAATATTCTAGAATTTAGTCAGATTCTCTCTTAAACAATATTCATCATTGCATTTTTCTACTTTATTATTTTTTAATTAATCGGTTAGATTAATTTATACTTATCCGAAAATAATATTAAGGTAAAACTTTTTCAACAAAAATTCAATTACTTTTTTCATATTTTAATTGACTTACATTACTTTTTTTTTTAAATCCTAATCTTGAATGTTATTGGAAGTTTTCTTTCTAATTTGTAGAAATTTTAATAGTATGTGTATTTTTTTTCCTCCATACAATAATTTTTTGTGTAGTTTAATTGAGATAAAATTATATTTTTATTCATATCAATTTTCACAACATAATTTCATTTAAATAAATTTTTATTACATTGTAATGACCACTGTTAGTTATGACCGTTTTTAGTTTTATAATATTATAATGACCATTGTTCGTTATGACTGTTATTAGTTTTATAATATTATTATGACCGTTATTCGTTATGATTAATATTAGTTTTATAATATTATAATGACCGTTATTAGTTACAGCCGTTAATAATTAATTATTTCTGTTAAGAGAGTTTCTATAATAATTTTGCTTTTATGAAGAAAAGCTTACTTTATCAATATCTACTCTTAAATAAATTGATAAAGACTAATTTAATTATTAAAAATATTACAAACAAAGTAAGTTAAAAATAAAGTAATTATAGACCTTCAAATAATTTTTTTTCCAACATTTTATTTTATTAATATAATAAATTAATAAGAAAATTTTTAAATAAATTTAATCTATGTCAATAGTAATAAACTAATTAATACATCAATAGGTGTATTCAATGGTAATCACAAATATATTTAATTTAGGAAACTCAGGTTTAATTCTCCTACACAAAAGCTAACTAATAAAATCATTTCACATTAATGTCATTAATTTTTCTATAAATGATTTTGATTATAGATTGGAAATATAAATTTTCTAATAAAAGAAATATTATATTGTATAGATTCAAGATTGAGATAAATGTACATAATTTATGTTAGTGAGAAGGAGAAATAAAATATCCACCTTTGCTTATTGCAGAATATTTGAATTGTGCATCATTATTTTATAATTCCCTGGCCTCAATTGGCATTAATTGTATTAAATTTGCTTCCCGAATAGTGTACATAGGAATAGAAAGATAAGTACGAGCCTAAAGACAATGAATATGGTCAAATTAATGAATTAAGAAAGGTCCATTTTATTAATAAAATGATAGATTTTGAAAATTAAAAGCAATTTAATTCTCACCTTTATAAAAAAGGAAAATTATTAAAAATAAGAAAAAAATTTAACGAGAAAGAAATTAATATGTAAAGTATAATTCTATTAATAAATTAAATTTTTATAAATATTAAAATTATAGAAATTAAATTATTATGAATAGAAAAATGGGATAAATTATGTAATTAGTTTCAGTTGTGGATAAATAGATAGATTTTTAATTCATTATTCATTGCACTTTTAGTCTTAAATGAATTTATTTTTAGCAATTTTTATTTATTATGAATTAATCTGCTTACGTAATTGAATTACAAACAAATCAATTATATTAAGTGTGAATTAATCATTAGTTGTCTTGCACTGATCAGCATATATGAATTTATTTTTAGTAATTTTTTTATTTTGAATTAATCTTTATTGTGAATATTATTGAAGATTTTCTTTCTAGTTTGTAAAAATTTTAATTGTTTGATATTTGTATTTTTTTTCACCATATAATAATTTTTGTGTAATTTTTTTTAGAAAAATTGACAACTCATTCATAAGAATTATGTAATTATTTTCATTTGTGGATAGTTGTCTTTGATTCTATCTTTGGGCAATGCATGTGCAATGCAATTTAAGCCCCTTCTTATAATCCAATTATAATTTATTGATTGTTGGATGAGACTATTGCTTAATTTTTTTTTTATAAAATAAATTAGGTAATTATTTTCATTTGTGGATGGTTGCCTTTGATTCATCTTTGGGTTGTGCAAATAATAAAAAATGTAAAGGAAAATAGAAAAATTGTTTAGATATAGCATTTGATAAACTATATCCAATATTTAGGTTGAAAATTAAAAGAACTTATTATTATTATTATTATTTAAAGGAACTCATGTAACTAAACCATCTTTGAGAATTGGTTGCTCATCCACGCTCTAATCTGTGGAAATGCTGTAGTTATGTTTTAATGTTTTCCTAAAAATTTCATACTTGAATTTTCATTTTCGTTAATAGATTTGCTCCACTGAAATAATTATATCAAAATATGAGCTTTATTGCTTGTTTGTTTGGCTAAGCAAGGGCTGTCTATATCCAAAAATTTTTTTGCTTTCTGGTGAAATGACTAATTGGTTGTTTTTGTCGCTACATCTAAATCTGATGAATCAATTGTTTTCTTTTTTTCTTTTGAAATAACAGCTTGATTGTTTTTTTATTGTCAATGTTTTGGTAGTTCTCTTGGTTGTGTTAATGGACTCATATTGTTGTATCTGTGGTCTACTTTTGTTTGTTCTTTTATACTAGGTTTTTTCACTTAGCATACCAGATTTTAGGATTGGGTGTATGGGGATGGCTTGTTGACCAGGGTATAGTTAGATCTGCCTATGCTAAATTTTTCTTAGTTTTATTTTACTAATAAAATTTTTTAGTTTATAAAAAAAGGGGACAGTTTTGATTTGAATTTGGATGTGCACAGAGTTAAGGGGAAAATTTTTCGAGTTTGGAGGCGAAAGCAAATTTTTATTTTTTGTGCAATTTTTTGTAATTTTGTGAGTTGTTTTCTTTCTTTTGTTACATGCAAAAAAGTAGTTAGTTTCCTAAAACTAAATCAAAAGCTTGTATTCTGGCTTTCTGATAGTGTTTGATATAACTAAATTCCACAAAATTTTATAGAATTCATTTGTAAATATAAAATTTTTGTGTTTGGTTTAAATAAAAATTTATTTGGAATTCTTAATAATTAATTTTGTAGAATTTATTATAACTAAATAAAATTCTATCAAAATTGATAGAATTTGCAAATGAATTTCACACTTAAAATCATATATATTTCAAGTGATAAAATTATCCTATTATTATATATCATTTTATTTTATTTTATTTATTCTAAACACAAAATTCATTTCATTTAAAATGAATTCTATATTTAATATAAAATATACCAAATAAAGAAATTTATTTGTAAATGAATTCTATCATAGAATTCATTTACAAATTAAAATAAAATTTACTATAGAATTAAACCAAACACGGTCAGAAAATTCAAATTATTAACAAAAAAAATGAAATTTAGGCTATATTACATTAATATTCTTTCAATTGTTCTTAATTTTTTTAAATATAATTGTTTTTAATTATTCTTTAATAATTTAACAAAATATAGAATAAAATCATTGCTTTACATAATAAAATATAATATATTATTATTTACATATATATTTCAAATTTAAAAAATCTAAAAATTAAGTAAATAATAATTACATAATTTTTATATATTGTCAAATATTTAACTATGTTTTAGTTTTTAAATTAAACACTTGAACAATAAAATATTGACTATAAAAGTAGACTCTATCCGTCTCTTAATAGATGAGATTATTAATATATAATATTGATTTAATGGTTGAATATATAATCATAAAAAAATCTATATCTATATAAATATATTAAGGCTGAAATAAATACAAACTCTTACATATTTAAAAAAGATTTTTTTTAGAGAATTTAAATTTTTATTTTTTATGCCAACAACAATAATCCATAGACGTAGCTCGTCCTGTAATTTAAATTTTTATTTTTTATGCCAACAACAATAATCCATAGACGTAGCTCGTCCTGTGGTGTCTAGTTTATCTAATAAATCTTGTGGTCTCTACTTTAGAAAGAACCCTGAAATTAACAATCTCAAACTTGCAACGCTTTCCTTTTGGAGATGGGGTAGTTATTCTTCTGGATCAGCCACTGCTTAATGCTGTCAAAGTGAAAGTAATGCCCACAGTCCAGCTTCCCAAGATCTTCGCCGTCGGCATAATTCTCCTACAAATGATTTTGGGGGAGAGAATTATTTACTAAACAAACTTAATAAAATCTAAGGAATTGCAAATGAACGATAAAACTTGAGCATATATGTAACCATAGATTACACATGCCAGTTTATTTTTATTTTCAACTTGCACACAAAAGGACGAAGTATTGAATAGATCTCACCTGACAGATGCAGCATTTTTCATCTTTTAGGGGAGACCCTACTACATTTGCTTCATACTGTTGCCGCTTCATATGTGCCTCAATAACAGCCCCAGCTAGTCCACGGCGATACTCTATCATAAGCTCCTCTAATTCCTCTATTTCCTAAAGAACAGAATCATTATTTAGGTTGGGAAGCAGTGTCCAACAAAGAACTGACGACACTAAGTACCAACTCTGAATAGTATTTGTCACACATTCTTCTACTCGCTTTAATTTTAAAGGTTAAACTAATGCAAGTTAGCATCTAAAAACAAGCACCCAAAAATAATAGCTATAAATGTCATATTTTTATAATTTACCTCGGTCATTTCATCCTCTATTTCTTCATCTAGATCAGAATCTTTAGGTAGACCATGCGACACTGTGTAGTTGATCATCGGCAAATCCTGGCATACCATCAAATATTTAAAAATAATAAATCGACTCTCAATCAATTCAAAGAAGTCGAACACCATTGTTCTTACATTAAAGTAAAAATAAAAATAAGTAAACTTATTTAACAATTAGAAGTCATAGTTTCCCATGCAATTGTAGCAAGACATGCCAACAATGGTTTTATGTTCTTTAATATGGAAACTAAAAATAACTGGATAACAGCTTTGCCTTGATGGAATGGTTTTAGAGATAAAAACATGCCTAAATCTATCCAGATCCTACCTCATGCTGTAAAGAACCACCCCTGTGCAAGAATAAGCAAAACAAAAAACAAGTAGATGATGGTTCACTTGTCAATGAAGAAGCCAAATAATGAAAAATAATCAATTCAGTTTACATATTTGAGCTACACAAATAATGGACTAATTATGAGGCGAACATATACATACGTATAAATAAAAACGAAAGAAAAGGTTTATACAATCTGAAGTACTAGTAAAAAAAAAATACGAAATTAAGGAATTGTGAAAAAAAAAATCTCAAAGATCTTTTTCCTAGAATTTGTTTGGATCATTTATACATTCTTCTAATCAAATATTATCTTTATATTGTCTTGATTATTTTGTTCATTCAATTTCAATTTTAGGACTCATAATCTGAATAAGAATCATTTATTTACATGTGATTAAAAAAAGAGGTTCTATAGAGCAATTCTCATAACTAAAAGTATATATAGCTAAGAAAGTGTAAAACATATCAGTCCCAAAGCTGATTCTTCATCAAGATAAAATGCCCTGGCTAAACCTACTATAAAATTTCAACTTTTGGTACTAAGTTATTATATCTAATGCTCTAGGCATTATTTTGAGTTGTTTTACTGTTCCTATGCGAAATCCTCAGACTCTATAAAAAAATAATAAAAAAAAGTGGGCCTGCATTCATGTAGGTTCCACAATTGTGAGTAGGCAATAAAGGAAAAGGAAAACAGTGGCGCCAAGGAGAGAATTTCCCAACAAATAAATTTGTTATGTAATCTTATCTAGATAACATATGAAGTAACATAAATTTTTTATCAGAAGTTTTGAGAAAAAAAAAATATATATATATATATATATTTAGTTTGGTTGGCCTATTTAAAAGGCAAACTTTATCAACACCAACTCAAATAACAACAACAACTAACTCTTAATTCCAAACTAGTTGGGATTGCCTATATGAATCCTTTTTTGCCAATCAACTCAATTTGAAACTAATTTCGTAACAATGTCCAAAAATTGTAAATCTTTTGATACTAAGGAGACAGTTTACATGCATACCTCATATAGCAGTCCGCTTATTATCTGAGTAGTAGTCAAAGAACTTACCGGCACTTCAGGATGAACGCTATTTTGTATCGCAGCTTGTATTGTCAATCCTGACCTAAGCAGTATATCAAAAGGCCTTACATTATCAGCTCTCACAAATAATTCCCTCTGTCTTGCAGTAATAGGATCACCCTTATGTCATGGGTAGTCATTGCCTTGCCTCTGGGCTCGGTTAAATTGACAACTTCTAGGGTTGTTGTGATTCTCTATTCATATTCCTAAGATATGTTGTGTTGGGGAGACTAAATAGGAGCAGATGATTGGCGATCATGTGTAGTAGAGCTATTTCTAGAATTGAATGCAATATTTCTAGGAGAGTTTGTCTCAGGGACAACGTTAAGGTTTCTTAACATGTGTTTCAAATATCCCCTTTAAAATTCAGAAGGAAGCATGCCATTTCTTTGAGTTCCTTGAGTTGCCTTAAACAAGTGATGCATCTCCTCCATTTAGAGTATAATTAGAAGTGAAGGGTAGACCAGTTCTTGACCTAGTGACATCATTCCACTGGAAAGGCTGCATACTTTCTAAAAAATAAGAAACAGGGATAGGCTGTTGCATTGGAGGAGTAGGTTGAACTATTGCAGTCACTGAGCTAGTTTTTGGAACACAATCAAATGATAAATGAATAGCTAGTTGAGCAGGTAACTGTGGATGAGAATTCCTAATGGTCCATGTTGCCAAGTTAGTTGGCAAAAAATCTTGATGATTCAAAGTTCTCTGGGAGTGCTGAGCTTCTCCTACCTCACTTATGGTTTGATGGGTATCACTTGGCCCTGCACTAGCTCCAAGTCCACTTGCTGCAACACTTAAAGGCTGATGCATGACAGGAGCTGACTCTAAAGAAATCACAAGTCCAGCACCCAGCTGCTCATCTGCAGGCACTCGTCTTAGGCGGATATTTCTCTGGGAGTGCTGAGCTTCTCTTGCCACACCTATGATTTGATGGATATCGCTCGGCCCTACACTCCTAGAGAAATCATAAAAAATCTAGATTTAAACAATAAGAAAATTAAAAGTTTTTCTAGAACCAATAGGTTTGATGTGAATATGTGGCTGTAAATCACCAAACTAAATGAGATTGATTAAAAATTTTCAATTACATGATTGATAAGACACTAATAATTTGGTAAATCAATCACATGTTAAAAATAACCCAACAAGGAAAAAAAATACTTACACATAGAAAATAAAGGTAAAAAAAAAAACATATCATCATAGAACTAAATTTTATATTTAAAAAAATTTTAATTGTTGACTAATTGAAACAACTCAAACGAAATCATTTTGACAGGAGAGGGGGCATCAAACAAGCACCGAAGCAATTTTAACAAGTGAATTTAAAATTAAACTTCCTAACAAATAATGTCAAAAACTAATACAAGCAAACATAAAATTTACATAAACAAATAACAACAAAAGAGAAAGCACAAAAACCTAAGATTATATATGACCTACTAATATCACACGAAAACTATAGCTTCAAAATAAATAAAAGGTAGAGGAATTATACCCAATTCCCAACATTGACTTTTTTTACTAGCCCAATTAAATAATAAATTTAATGAGCTCTTATTAAACTTATTGTTTTTTTATTGACTTTTTTATTAGCCCAATTAAATAATAAATTTAATGAGCTCTTATTAAACTTATTGTTTTTTGCCCAACTTAGTTGAAAAATTGATAGCCAATATTTTTTAAATTAAATTTTACCTAATAAAAAAGCCTTTCAAAAGAATTAAATTATGAGTGATGTACATAAAATACCTAGGTCTAGTTACTATATCCGTCATTAGCTCCATATATATAAATGTTATAATCCTCATAATTTATATTTTTTATTGGCCCAATAAAGCAAAAACTTTAATAGACCAATATTCTAATAACTTAAAAAATTTTTTATTGGCCCAATTAAACAAAAAATTAATGAGTTTATATTTAAATTTTTAAAAGATTAGTTTTATTGACCTAACAAAATTGAAAAATTGGTTGCCCATATTTTTAAAATTTTTATTTAGGCAATAAAAAAATATTTTAAAAAGATTCAAATTCTTTAGTATATAAAACATCTAAATATAAATGTTATATTTGTTTAACACCGAACTCAAGGGTAGAAACCAGGCTACAACCCCTCTACGATATATTTTGCAATTCTAGAAGAAATCACAAGAGAACTGGAATTAGAAGGATCATTGGCAAATGGATTTTGATCAATGCATGATCCACTTGGTTTAAAAAGCAAACCTAGCTACTTATCTTCAGGTGCTCTTCTCAAACGGATATTTCTCTGGGAGTGCTAAGCTTCTCCTGCCAGACTTCTGGTTTGATGGATATCGCTTGGCCCTACACCAGCTCCAAGTCCACTTACTGCAACACTTGAAGGTTGATGCACGATAGGAGCTGTCTCTAAAGCAAGCACAAGTCTAGTACCCAACTGCTCATCTTCAGGTGCTCTTCTTTTATAGTACAGATGCCTGCCACCATCATTTTCTTCCACTATATATTTCGCAATTCCAGAAGAAATCACAATACAATTGGAATTAGAAGAATCATTGGTAAATATATTTTGATCAATGAATGATCCACTTGGTTTAAAAAGCAAACCCAACTGCTCATCTTCAGTTGCTCTTCTCAGACGAATATTTCTCTAGGAGTGCTGAGTTTCTCCTGCCACACCTATGGTTTGAGGGATGTTGCTTGGCCCTGCGCCAGCTCCAAGTCCACTTGCTACAACACTTGAAGGCTGATGCATTTGTTACATGTGAAAAAGTAATTAGTTTCCTAAAACTAAACCTAAAGCTTGTGTTTTCCTAAAACTAAACCTAAAGCTTGTGTTTTGGCTTTCTGATAGTATTTGGTATAAATAAATTTCATAAAATTTTATAGAATTAATTTGTAAATATAAAATTTTTGTGTTTGGTTTAAATAAAAATTTATTTGAAATTCTTAATAATCAATTTCATAGAATTTATTATAACTAAATAAAATTCTAACAAAATTGATAGAATTTATAAAAGAATTCCACATTTAAAATCATATTTATTTCAAGTGATAAAATTACCCTCTTATTATATATCATTTTATTTTATTTTATTTATTCTAAACACAAAATTCATTTCATTTGAAATGAATTCTATATTTAATATAAAATATACAAAATAAAAAAAAATTATTTGTAAGTGAATTCCATCATTTATAAATTAAAATAAATTTTACTATAAAATTGAACCAAACAGAGCCAGAAAATTCAAATTATAAAATATAAAAAAATTAAAGAAAAGAAGAAATTTAGTCTATATTACATTAATAGTCTTTCAATTGTTCTTACTTTTTTTAAATACAATTGTTCTTAATTATTCTGTCATAATTTAACAAAATACAGAATAAAATCATTGCTTTACATAATAAAATATAATATATTATTATTTTAATATATATGTCCAATTTAAAATATCTAAAAATTTTGTAAATAATAATTACATAATTTTTACGTATTGCCAAATATTTAACTATGTTTTAGTTTTTAAATTAAACACTTGAACAATAAAATGTTAACTATCAAAATAGACTCTATTTGTCTCTTAATAGATGAGATTATTAATATATAATATTGATTTTATGGTTGAATATATATAAATAAAAAAAATCTATATCTATATAAATATATTAAGGCCGAAATAAATACAAACTCTTACATATTTAAACAGGAGTTTTTATTTTTTTTTAATAGAATTTAAATTTTTATTTTTTTATGCCAACAACGATAATCCATAGACATAGCTTGTCCTGTGGTGTCTAGTTTATCCAATAAATCATGTGGTCTCTACTTTAGAAAGACTGAAATTAACAATCTCAAACTTGCAACGCTTTCCTTTTACAGATGGGGCAGTTATTCTTGCGGACCAGCCACTGCTTAATGCTGTCAAAGTGAAAGTAATGCCCACAGTCCAGCTTCCCAAGATCTTCGCTGTCGGCATAATTCTCCTGCAAAATGATTTTGGGGGAGAGAATTATTTACTAAACAAACTTAATAAAATCTAAGGAATTGCAAATGAACAATAAAGTTAGAGTATTTATGTAACCATAGATTACACATGCCAGTTTATTTTTATTTTCAACTTGCACACAAAAGGACGAAGTATTGAACAGATCTCACCTGACAGATGTAGCATTTTTCATCTTCCAGGGGAGACCCTATTGCATTTGCTTCATACTTTTACTGCTTCATATGTGCCTCAATAATAGCTCCACCTAGTCCACTGCGATACTGTAACACCCCTCACCCGTCTACAGTGTAGTCGAGCAAGGTGTGCTACATTTGGTGTCGGAGCACCCCATCCTGTCTTATCATGTACAATATTAATTTAATGTCTATTTAATTATATTATATCACGTGTAAATTTTTTTTTTTGTTCCATTTCATCACATCATTTCTCATGTTAATTATTCATGTACCATATCATACCATTACTCATAAAATTTTCAAATAAATAAAATACTTCATTTCATTCATATAAAATCAAATACAATATTTACAATTCTATTTACAATCACAAAATGATTTACATTATTTAATTACATACAATACCCAAAATGCAAAATTTAACTATACATGAGCCCTACCCAAAATAACAGTCTGAGGTGACAATCTGCACTGCAGCAGATCTGATCAAAGCCATGTCTAAGCTCTACTGCGGCTGCTGGTGGTCTCCTGTACCTACGCGTGGTAAGAACCAACGCGCTAAGCATATTGCTTAGTGGTGCATAAATTTGAAATAAAAATAACTAAATAATTGAAATATTTATTCCACGTATAACTTGGTAGAGAAATATAGATTTCATGAGTTTATAGTCTTTTACATGTTTATAGAACTTTGGAAGCAATTAAGTTATTCAGGATCTTTTCTGTTCATTTATTCCATGTTCAGTCTTGTTACTCATATCTATGATCTCTTCATGTAATTATTTAAATTTAAAGTGTATTACTGATATCTGTGCCCTAGTAACCTATGACAGACTATAAAAATTAGATACACGAGAATATGTAAGTTAGACATTTGTATGCCTATCATGTATACATCTATCATGTTAGGCACAAGGCCAGCGGGCAGGCATAAAGCCAAAAATAAAATTAAGCACAATGATCAATGGGCAGGCATAAAGTCTGTAGAACAATCATATTAGACATATATTATCTATCAATTATTATTCTTATAGGCAGTGCTACATTCTGTAGTCTCTAATTGGTATACCAATTGATCCTTGCTATATAAATAAGTCCAGGTATACTTTGGGCAAATTAATATTATTAATTACTTATGATCTTATCATTTCATGTCATGCACTATTAGTGCTTCATAGTAGTTTCATGTCAATTTATAGTGGGAAAATAAGTTCCCCCTTCATTTTCATGTAAATTATACATTTATCAATTCATATAGGTAATTTACATGTCATGTGTCAAATAATATTTTGAACATTTCTTTAGGTCCAGATTTGATATCTTATGTTCTCCTAGCAATTTGGCCAAGATGTGGCCACTGTTTGACTACACTTCCTTTATGGAAGTTGTCTCTCTATGTCTTGTCTTTGTTTTCCTTTTTGAATCATGTCATTTGGAGTTTTAGAACTCAAGTTATGGTCAAATAACCAAAACTAGTTCCTTAACTCACTTAAGTTCCAGAACCAGGCAGATTCTGGAGTTAATTTTTTCCTGATTATTTGGACATGTTACAGCCACTTTTGTGCCTAATGTTCTTCATAGAAGTTGTTACCCTATGTCTTATGATTACTCAGAATTTTGAATTACAATTTTTCAGGTCTTATAGAATTAATTATAGCAAATTAACTGGCCTGGACTCAGTGTCCTGTGTCTACAGGATTCCAGGTTCAGGTCAGTGGGTTTGACTCTCATTTTAGGGTTCTTACACTCAAATTTTAAGAAAAGTTTCTGAATCAAAGTTGAAGCCCTATCTCTTAAGTTTCTATAACAGTTTGTCTCATCCCATTTGGGATTTCCTAATGAAAATTATGATATAAATTCTGTTAAGGGGTCAAGTGGTAGTTGAGGCAAATTCCAGGATTTGGTGTACTAATTTGTTCTAACAATTTGACTTAGTTCCCTTGGGTTTTGGGTTCTGATCAAAACATCAATATTATAGATCTATGTCTTATAAAAATTTTGGCACTGGTTTCATTGCTTTTGCAATTTTGTAGGCCATATTATGGCCTTTTTGTCAAAACTGGTTGGGTAAGCCTATGTCCAATAAATTCTGGGCAGATTAGTTCTGGACAGTTTTATTGATCTAATTTGTGCTAACAATTTGACTTGGTTAGAAGCAGATCTGGGTTCTATTTTCTTCATGAAAAATGTGCTCCTATGTTTACCCTTTCCAATGGTTCAAGAATCAGGTCATTCTATCCTTCCTAGTGTGAGTTATGGCCATTTGAACATTTACTGTTTATTTGGTCATTTTTCCAGGTCCATATTAGGGTTACCCGAATTCAAGTAAATTTTAGGCCAGGTTAGGGACAGTTTTTGGGCATGGTCTCTTCATGAAAAATGTGGCAAATTGTCCTACGTTTCATCTTCAATTGGCCTCACACCAATTAGAGCAACATAACTCTACCTATGGCTATTTAAACTTGCTGGACTCATAGGTCCAAAATTCCTGCACATGAAACAACACTTCCAATCTTCAATTCCACCAAAATTCCAAACTTCAATTCACATTCATGGCACTTAAATTAGTCAACAAATGGTCTCAACATCATCAATTTCAAGTCACAACACAAAATTCCCAAAGTTAGGTCAAAACCCTAACTTAACATTTCTCAATTCATGTAAACACATATCAAACTCATATCCAATCAATTTGTCTATCACATATGCTCATTAATAACTCTAATAGGCAATTTAATTCTATCAAAATCATCAAATCCCCACTTTTTTCATGACTGCCAAAAATTTGATGTATCAAATACTTGTCATTTTCTTTCAATTTCATGAGTTTTTAACTTAGTTCACTATGCTAACAAGGATTAAAGAAGAAAAGAAGCTTGTATATGGCACTAACCTTGAATTGACCGATCTTGAAAACTCTAAGAATTTCTTCAATTCATGGCTGCCACTAGTTTCTCCAAGGTGTGGGGACAAATTTTAGGGAAGACACTTTAGGGTTTTGGGGTGGAAATAAAGGGAAATCAAGCTTGAAGCTTGAGAAAAAAAAAAGGAGATTTTCAATGGAGTGAATCGGCCATGGGAGAAGAATGAAGAAGATGCGATTTTCTTTTTGATAATTAAATGAATTTGTCTCTATTTATATAGGCTTGTCTAATTCTTATTGGTTATAGGTTTTTAATTACATCACATTTATGTCATGCTTATGTCATAAATGCATTTTAAATTTTATTTCTTTCTTTTCTTTTCTTTTCTTTTTCCCTTTCATGAATTCATGTTTTAATTTATTTTATGTATTTTAATCTCTCTCATTTTAAATGACACTTAGGTCAAAATTCAACTCTGGGGTTAAAATGAACAAAATGCCCTTCGTTATGCTCATCGGATTATTTTCGGTCTGTACCGATTTTTTTGAATTTCTTTTGACATTTTTAATGTCATTTAGTCCTCAATAAACCTTTAATTAAGTTTTAAAAATTATTTCCTAGGGTTCCTCAGTGCAGGGTCAAGAATCTTATGATCACTTCAGTATGGTCACCCATCGGTGTGACTCCGGCTCGTTTAACTTGATCGTACTTTGCTTCTTTTACTTTTCTTTAATTTTACTTAGTCTGTATTCAGTCAATTTATATTTCCTCACTCTAGTTTGAGTGTAGTTCGAGACATCCTGACTGTCCAAACAGATATTAGTTGTCAGAACAGTAGAATGCACAAACTACCTAAAATGAGGGCGTTACAGATACTCTATCATAAGCTCCCCTAATTCCTCTATTTCCTAAAGAATAGAACCATTATTTAGGTTAGGAAGCAGTGACTTATTATTTAGTTTAGGAAGCAGAATCCAACAAAGAATTGACAACACTAAGTACTAATCTGATTAGTATTTGTCACACATTCTTCTATGATCACTTTAATTTTTTAAAGGTTAAACTAATGCAAATTAGCATCTAAAAACAAGCACCCAAAAATAATAGCTATAAATGTCGTATTTTTATAATTTACCTCAGTCATTTCATCCTCTATTTCTTCATCTAGATCAGAATCTTCAGGTAGACCATGTGACACTGTGTAGTTGATTATCGGCAAATCCTGGCATACCATCAAATATTTAAAAATAATAAATCGATTCTTAATCAATTCAAAGAAATGGAACACCATTGTTCTTACATTAAAGTAAAAATAAAAATAAATAAACTTATTTAACAATTAGAAGTCATAGTTTTCCATGCAATTGTAGCAAGACATGCCAACAATGGTTTTATGTTCTTTAATATGGAAACTAAAAATAACTGGATAACAGCTTTGCCTTGATGGAATGGTTTTAGAGATAAAAACATGCCTAAATCTATCCAGATCCTACCTCATGATGTAAAGAAACACCCTTGCGCAAGAATAAGCAAAACAAAAAACAAGTAGATGATGGTTCACTTGTTAATGAAGAAGCCAAATAATGAAAAATAATCAATTCAGTTTGCATATTTGAACTACACAAATAATGGACTAATTATGAGGCGAACATATACATACGTATAAATAGAAACAGAAGAAAAGGTTTATACAATCTGAAGTACTAGTAAAAAAAAATTACAAAATTAAGGAATTGTGAAAAAAAAAATCTCAAAGATCTTTTTCCTAGAATTTGTTTGGATTATTTATACATTCTTCTAAACAAATATTATCTTTATATTGTCTTGATTATTTTGTTCATTCAATTTCAATTTTAGTACTCATAATCTAAATAAGAATCATGTATTTACATGTGATTAAAAAAGAGGTTCTATAGAGCAATTCTCATAACTAAAAGTATATATAGTTAAGAAAGTGTAAAACATATCAGTCCCAAAGCTGATTCTTCATCAAGATAAAATTCCCTGGCTAAACCTACTGTAAAATTTCAACTCTTGGTACTAAGTTATTATATCTAATGCTCCAGGCATCATTTTCAGTTGTTTTACTGTGCCTATGCGAAATCCTCAGACTCTATAAAATAATAAGAAAAAAAAGTGGGCCTGCATTCATGCAGGTTCCTCAATTGTGAGTAGGCATTAAAGGAAAAGGAAAACAGTGGTGCCAAGGAGAGAATTTCCCAACAAATAAATTTGTTTCATGTAATTTTATCTAGATAACATCTAAACTAACATAAATTTTTTATTAGAAGTTTTTAGAAAAAATATATATATATTTAGTTTGGTTGGCCTATTTAAAAGGCAAACTTTATCAACACCAACTTAAATAACAACAACAACTAACTCTTAATTCCAAACTAGTTGGGATTGCTTATATGAATCCTTTTTGCCAATCAACTTAATTTGAAACTAATTTCTCAACAATGTCCAAAAATTGTAAATCTTTTGATACTAAGGAGACAGTTTACATGCATACCTCATATAGCAGTTCGCCTATTATCTGAGCAGTAGTCAAAGAACTTACCGGCACTTTAGGATGAGCACTATTTTGTCTCTCAGGTTGTATTATCAATCCTGACCTAAGCAGTATATCAAAATGCCTTGCATTATCAGCTCTCACTAATAATTCCCTCTGTCTTGCAGCAATAGGATCACCCTTATGTCCTGGGTAGTCACTGCCTTGCCTCTGGGATCGGTTAAATTGACAACTTCTGGGGTTGCTGTGATTCTCTATTCATATTCCTGAGATATGTTGTGTTGGGGAGACTGAATAGGAGCAGATGATTGGTGATCATGTGTAGTAGAGCTATTTCTAGAATTGAATGCAATATTTCTAGGAGAGTTTGTCTCAGGGACAACGTTAAGGTTTCTTAACATGTGTTCCAAATATCCCCTTTGAAATTCAGAAGGAAGCATGCCATTTCTTTGAGTGTTCCTTGAGGTGCCTTCAACAAGTGATGCATCTCCTCCATTTAGAGTATAAGTAGAAGTTAAGGGTAGACCAGTTCTTGACCTGGTGACAACATTCCACTGGAAAGGCTGCATACTTTTTAAAGAATAAGAAACAGGGATAGGCTGTTGCATTGGAGGAGAAGGTTGAACTATTGCAGTCAGTGAGCTGGTTTTTGGAACACAATCAAATGATAAATGAATAGCTAGTTGAGCAGGTAACTGTGGTTGAGAATTGCTAGTGGTCCATGTTGCCAAGTTAGTTGGCAAAAACTCTTGATGATTCACAGTTCTCTGGGAGTGCTGAGCTTCTCCTACCTCACCTATGATTTGATGGGTATTGCTTGGCCCTGCACTCCTAGAGAAATCATAAAAAATCTAGATTTAAACAATAAGAAAATTAAAAGTTTTTCTAGAACCAATAGGTTTGATGTGAATATGTGGCTCCAAATCACCAAACTAAATGAGATTGATTAAAAAATTTCAATTACATGATTGATAAGACACTAATAATTTGGTAAATCAATCCCATGTTAAAAATAACCCAACAAGGAAAAATAATAAATTTAATGAGCTCTTATTAAACTTATTGTTTTTTGCCCAACTTAGTTGAAAATTTGGGAGCCAATATTTTTTAAATTAAATTTTACGTAATAAAAAAGATTTTCAAAAGAATTAAATTGTGAGTGATGTACATAAAATACCTAGGTCTAATTACTATATCCGTCATTGGCTCCATATAATCCTCATAATTTATATTTTTTATTGGCCCAATAAAGCAAAACTTTAATGGACCAATATTCTAATAACTTAAAAATTTTTTTATTGGCCCAATTTAACAAAAAATTAATGAGTCTATATTTTAATTTTTAAAAGATTAGTTTTATTGACCTAACAAAATTGAAAAATTGGTTGCCCATATTTTTAAAATTTTTATTTAGGCAATAAAAAAATATTTTAAAAAGATTCAAATTCTTTAATACATAAAACATCTAGATATAAATGTTATATTTGTCTAACACCGAACTCAATGGTAGAAACCAAGCTACAACCCCTCCACTATATATTTTACAATTCTAGAAGAAATCAAAAGAGAACTGGAATTAGAAGGATCATTGGCAAATGGATTTTGATCAATGCATGATCCACTTGGTTTAAAAAGCAAACCTAGCTACTTATCTTCAGGTGCTTTTCTCAGATGGATATTTCTCTGGGAGTGATGAGCTTCTCCTGCCACACCTATGGTTTGATGGATATCGCTTGGCCCTACACCAGCTCCAAGTCCACTTACTGCAACACTTGAAGGCTGATGCATGATAGGAGCTGTCTCTAAAGCAAGCACAAGTCTAATACCTAACTGCTCATCTTCAGGTGCTCTTCTTTTATAGTACAGACGCCTGCCATCTAGTGAGCAACCTTCTCCACCATCATTTTCTTCCACTATATATTTCGCAATTCCAGAAGAAATCACAACACAATTGGAATTAGAAGAATCATTGGCAAATAGATTTTGATCAATGAATGATCCACTTGGTTTAAAAAGCAAACCTAACTGCTCATCTTCAGTTGCTCTTCTCAGACGAATATTTCTCTGGGAGTTCTGAGTTTCTCCTGCCACACCTATGGTTTGATGGATGTTGCTTGGCCCTGCGTCAGCTCCAAGTCCATTTGCTGCAACACTTGAAGGCTGATGCATTACAGGAGCTGCCTCTAAAGCAAGCACAAGTCCAATACCCAACTGTTCATCTTCAGGTGCTCTTCTTTTATAGTACAAATGCTTTCCATCTAGTGAGAAACCTTCTCCACCATCATTTTCTTCCACTATATTTTCTGCAATTCCAGAAGAAATTGCAAGAGAATTGGAATTGGAAGGGTTATTAGCAAATAGATTTTGATTAGTGCATGATCTAGTTGGTTTAAAAAGCAAACCCAGCTACTCGTCTTCTGGTGCTCTTCTCAGACAAATATTTCTCTGGGAGTGTTGAGCTTCTCCTGCCACACCTATGGTTTGATGGATATCGCTTGGCCCTACACCAGCTCCAAGTCCACTTGCTACAACACTTGAAGGCTGATGCATGATAGGAGCTGCCTCTAAAGCAAGCACACATCTAGTACCCAACTGCTCATCTTGAGGTGCTCTTTTTTTACAGTACAAACGCATGCCATCTAGTGAGCAACCTTCTCCACTATCATTTTCTTCCACTATATATTCTGCAATTCTAGAAGAAATCACAAGAGAATTGGAATTGGAAGGGTCATTGACAAATAGATTTTGATTAATGCATGATCCACTTGGTATAAAAAGCAAACCCAGCTGCTCATCTTCAGATGCTCTTCTCAGATGGATATTTCTCTGGGAGTGTTGAGCTTCTCCTGCCACACCTATGGTTTGATGGATATCGCTTAGCCCTACACCAGCTCCAAGTCCACTTGTTGCCCACTTGTTGCAACACTTGAAGGCTGATGCATGATAGGAGCTATCTCTAAAGCAAGCACATGTCCAGCACCCAGTTGCTTATCTTTAGGTGCTCTTTTTTTTACAGTACAGACGCCTACCATTTAGTGAACAACCTTCTCCACCATCATTTTCTTCTACTATATATTCCGCAATTCCAGAAGAAATAATAAGAGAACTAGAATTAGAAGGATCATTGGCAAATGGATTTTGATCAATGCATAATCCATTTGGTTTAAAAAGCAAACCCAGCTGCTCATCTTCAGGTGCTCTTCTCAGATGGATATTTCTCTGGGACTGCTGAGATTCTCCTGCCACACCTATGGTTTGATGGATATCGCTTGGCCTTGCACCAGCTCCAAGTACACTTGCTGCAACACTTGAAGGCTGATGCATGACAGGAGCTGCCTCTAAAGCAAACATAAGTCTAGCACCCAACTGCTCATCTTTAGGTGTTTTTCTTTTACATTACAGACGCCTGTCATCTAGTGAGCAACCTTCTCCACCATCATTTTCTTTCACTATATATTCTGCAATTCCAGAAGAAATCACAAGAAAACTAGAATTAGAATGATCATTAGCAAATGGATTTTGATCAATGCATGATCCACTTGGTTTAAAAAGCAAACTCGTCATTGTATTCAGATTGACATTAATGGTGGGGTTGTCAAATGTTGGATTTAAGTCTAGTTCTGAGAGAATATCCTAGAACTGGCCTATTGCAAAGGCACTGACCTATTTGTGAGCTGGCCATTTCCCGGGCTCATGTTAACACTAAGTTGAAAGGGGGTAATTAGTGACCTAGAATGCCTTTCTCCCAAACTTTGAACAATTCCAGCACTAGCAATAGCGGAAGACGGTAACTCAGCTAACAAATCCTGAGATCGAACTGGAGTTTGGGCGCTCACACTAGATTGATCCATCACATTAGACATCCCATTGGATGGTAAACCATCTTCAGCTAATAAATCCCACAACTGAACAGGGTTATGGTTGTTGATGCTAGAACTAGATTGACGCATCCAAACCATAGCAGGATGACATTCATGAACAAAAGCATTAGTTGGAACTTCATTATTCTGAATCCATCGAAGATTAATGCTATTGGGCTCATAACGCAAATAAAAGGCTCCTAGAAATGCATTTGATGTGCTATCTTGACCTTGCATTGTGACCAACAGGTTTTCTCTTCAGAAGCTAATCACCCAAAGAAGCCACACTCAAATTAGGACCTCTCAATAGGCCTAAGAATAAAGCAACTACATTAGAAGTAATCATGCAAATAGTAAAATGATTTTTATTTAAGAATTAAGATATTAGCATCCACTCTAACAAAAGAACACTACAAACACACAAAATGAATTTACAACATGTTATGCCAATTACTTAGCAACAAAATAAATGCAAAGATAAGTTGACATAACTACAGCATGTCAAACTGCTTAAAAGGTTTAATTATTGACATCAACTACGGCAAATTTGACACATAGGTCTTAGATTTCACTTAGCATGCTACAGCCCAATAGATCATCAAATCAATAGGTTTAAAAGATTAGAACAATTTCATGCCACAGGCTGCCCTACTGGAAATCAACTTTTATCTTCCCAAACTCTAACTTCTATATACTAATACTCCGACTCTTCATTTTGCCCACCCATACCCGTGTCGATACGACAAAACACAGGACATGACATGAAATATGTGTCTAATACATATTCATGCAATCATATCCCCATATTTTCTATTTAGAAAGTTCATAAGTATGTTCCCATTTTTGACACCTGTACTAGAGTCCAAGTAACATATCTACATATGGGAAAATTTTAGGCATCTTATGAACCCATGTTTTAGACTAAAAAAAAAAAAAATTAAAGCCATTGAAACATTCATTTATCTATCTAAATATAATAAAATTGATCTCAAAATAAATTTTACCAAAAAGTGACAAGTGGCACTCCGTTAGATTTTTTTTCTTCATATTATTCCATTTGCCCTTTAACTTCTATATACTAACACTCCGACTCTTCATTTTGCCCACCCATACCCGTGTCGATACGACAAAACACAGGACATGACATGAAATATGCGTCTGATACATATTCATGCAATCATATCCCCATATTTTCTATTTAGAAAGTTCATAAGTATATACCCATTTTTGACACCCGTACTCTAGTCCAAGTAACATATCTGATATGGGAAAATTTTAGGCATCTTATGAACCCATGTTTTAGACTAAAAAAAAAAATTAAAGCCATTGAAAAATGCATTTATCTATCTAAATATAATAAAATTGATCTCAAAATAAATTTTACCAAAAAGTGACAAGTGGCGCTCCATTAGATTTTTTTTTTCATATTATTCCATTTGCCCTTATTTTCCTAATAATTTTACAATATCAATTGATGATAGACCTATAAGACATTTAATAATAATAAAAATTTATGATAATAGTTATAATTTAATTAATAATAGGAAAACTAGGAGTCATAATAATAATAATAATAATAATAATAATAATAATAATAATCTAATTAATATTAGGAAAATTAATAATCATAGTTATAAATTATATAAAACAAACCTACCTTTCTATCATAATTATAAAATTATGTACTTAATTTCTGATAATAAAAAAATTATGACAATAGTTACAATTTAATTAATACTAGGAAAATTAAAAGTCATAGTTATAAACTATATAAATCAATATTACACATCAAAAATCAAATTAGTCACCTTCATAGGAGATACAATGTCCGATCAAGATTTTCTCTCAAACTTACTAAATTATATTTTACTAACCAAAACATCAAAAGAAGATGAAGAACAATCTTCAAAAATATCACTAAGTGAATTTTTATCACTAAAATTTTTTTATATTCATTTTATTGGTATCTTATTATTTATTCTTCACACACACACACACACACATATTTATACAAGCTATTCTAAGTATAAATATATTGAAAAATGCTATATATTCATATTTTTATTCAATTAAATAATATATAAAAAATCATTAAACTCGTGCAACACTTGTGCAAAATACTAGTTACTTAAAATCACCTCAAAATTTTCTTTTAAACTTCCGCTTACTCCAGTAAAAAGCATTAAATCACTAAAGTTAAAATAAATAAATAAAATAAAATAAAAATGAAAAGAAATGAACACATTAAGTTGCAAAATTGCTTGGCAAATATAAAAGGAGACGACACATATGGTAGTGAAATAAAATAAACCCCCAAAAGTGCACAAAATTATGAGAAAATAAAACATATAAACAGCTTACAGAACAAAAAAAAAAAGGGAGATGACATTGACAAAACATAACCCACCATTTGTTACCATGCAACCTTAAATTGAACATTGTGTTTGCAAATAGCATGGTTTAACATTGGAGCCATAATCACCAAAGTTTGAAATATAAAATATAAAATTCTTTTTGGACAAAAATATTTTGAGTCAATCTAAAAGCTACAAATAAAATGATGCATGCAGGTTTTGCACATGTTTTCAATTTTTATGCTTGATTGACAAGGCATCAATAATGCTGCCTCATCAACCACCATCACCCCATTCCCCACCCCCTACCAAAAAAAAAAAAAAAAAAAAATCCTTTTTTCCCCCATAGTGGAGAAATTTGAGGATGATTCAACCAAAAGGTTTCACATGATTTACAAATGACTAACCTTAAGCCACTCATCAAGATCCAAACCTATATCACCCAAAAAAAAAATTTCAAACAGTATGTTTTGCGGCTATGAATCATTAACACTTAAAAGATAGAAAAGCAATTGTCAAGGTGGAACAAAACTAATAGGGCACCTACATAGGTGGTTCATGAACCGCCCTTTATAACAAAAACACACACAAAGATTGGACCATTAAAAATTTATATCTAAATTATAAGAAATTAATAATGTCTCACCAAAATACTTGATATGATTATGCTAGCCATACATCACCAATGCACATAAGATCAAACAACAAGTTTCAATTTAAAAACAAAATTGATAAGGTGTCTACAATTATCAACAAGTTTTTTTTTCTTTTTTATCAAAAACCATTTAACCAAAAAAAATCTAAACTATAAAATTTTTGAATATTTTAACTAAAAGGCTTCATGTGATTAATTACAAAAGCACTCGCCTTAAATCATAAAAAAATCTAGATATAAACAATAAGAAAATTAAAAATTTTTCTAGAACCAAAAGGTTTGATGTGAATATGTGGCTACAAATCACCAAACTAAATGAAATTGATCAAAAAATTTTAATTACATGATTGATAAGCAGTAAGAATTTGGTAAATCAACCCCATGTTAAAAATAACCCAAAAAAGAAAAACCAAATCACTTACACATGGAAGACAAAGGTAAAAAAAAAAAAAAAATCATCATGGAACTAAATTTTGTATTTAAAAATTTTAGTTCTTGACTAATTGAAACAGCCCAAACAAAATTATTTTTGCAGGAGACGGGGCATCAAACAAGCATCGAAGCAATTTTAACAAGTGAATTTAAAATTAAACTTCCTAACAATCATGTCAAAAACCAATACAAGCAAAAATAAAATTTACATAAACAAATAATCAACAAAAGAGAAAGCACAAAGGCCTAAGATTATGCATGATCTACTGATATCACACGTAAACCATAGCTTCAAAATGAATACAAGGTAGAGGAATTATACCCAATGCCCAAAAATAGATATAGATTTGAAAATTGGTGAAAACAAAAGGACTATATTGCTACAAGCAAGACACCAGTTCTTGTATGCCTATGTGTATATGTGTGGGTTAGATGGAGGGTATTTATATACACAGGTGAGTGAAAGATTTTAATTTTAAATGGATAGTAGTATGAAAATAGCAAAATTTCCAATAATAGATATGAATCATAATACAGATGAATAACAGACAACTATGGTAATAAGGTGGCACAGTTAGCTGTTAACCAATTGGACTTTCACTCCTCAAGAAACCCTCACCCCAATGGCCTCATGTCATGACTTACTCTATCTAAAAAAACTCTCTTTTTCTCTATCTAGATCTGATATTTCATGGAAACAAACTCAGTTTCCAAAGAGCGCCGTTATTTCCTTGGCTTTTGTTTATAAGCCCGCGTTACTTGTGCATCGTGTTTAGGTGGATATTCTTTTTTCCTCTTTCTATTTCTGTTTCTTTTGGTTGTTTCTTAGCATTTTTTGCCTTTTTCTCTCCCTTTTTTTATCATATTTTAATTGTTTAGATGGATATTCTACAATTTAATTAGATTCTCTCCTAGATAATATTCATCGTTGCATTTTTTCTATTTCATTATTTTTTTTAATTAATTGGATAGATTAATTGATACTTATCCAAAAATAATATTAAGGTAAAACTTTTTCAACAAAAATCCAATTCCTTTTTTTATACTTTAATTGACCTACATTACTTTTTTTTAATTTTTATCGTGAATATTATTTAAAGTTTTCTTTCTACTTTGTAGAAATTTTAATTATATAGTATGTGTATTTTTTTTTTCTCCATACAATAATTTTTTGTGTAGTTTAATCAAGACAAAATTATTTTCTTATCTATATCAATTTTCATAACATAATTTCATTTAAATACATTTTTTATTATATTGTAATGACCGTGGTTAATTATGACAGTTGTTAGTTTTATAATATTATACTGACCGTTATTCGTTATCACCCTTGTTAGTTTTATAATATTATACTAATAGTTATTCGTTATAATATTATAAGGATCATTGTTCGTTACAACCGTTGTTACTTTTATAATATTATCATGACCGTTGTTCGTTACTACCATTTAGTTTTATAATAATATTATAATAAACGTTATTCGTTATGACCATTATTAATTTATAATATTATAATGACTGTTATTAGTTACAATCATTAATAATTAATTATTTCTATTAAGAGAGTTTCTATAATAATTTTGTTTTTATGAAGTAAAGCTTACTTTATGAATATCTACTCTTAAATAAATTGATGAAGTCTAATTTAATTATAAAAAAACATTATAAACAAGTAAATTAAAGATAAAGTAATTATAGGCCATCAAATAATTATTTTTTTCAAACATTTTGATTTATTAATATAATAAATTAATAACAAAATTTTTAAATAAATTTAATCTATTTCAATAGTAATAAACTAATTAATACATCAATAGGTGTATTCAATGGTAATCACACTTATATTTAATTCAGGAGACTCAGGTTTAATTCTCCTTTAATTCTCCTAAACAAAAGCTAACTAATAAAATCATTTCACATTAATGTCATTAAATTTTATCTACAGATGATTTTGATTATAGATTAGGAATATAAATTTTCTAATAAAAGAAGTATTATATTGTATAGATTCAAGATTGAGATATATGTATATAATTTATGCTAGTGAGAAGGAGAATAAAATATCCTATTTTGCTTATTGCAGAATATTTGAATTATGCATCATTATTTCATAATTCGCTGGCCTTAATTGGCATTGCATTAAATTTGCTTCCTGAATAGTGTACAATGGAATAGAAAGATAATTACTAGCCTAAAGACAATGAATATGGTCAAATTAATGAATTTAGAAAGGTCCATTTTCTCAATAAAATGATAGATTTTAAAAATTATAAGTAATTTAATTTTCAACTTTATAAAAAAAGAAAATTATTAAAATAAGAAAAAAAAAATTTAATGAGAAAGAAATTAATATGTAAAGTATAATTCTATTAATAAATTAAATTGTTATAATAATTAAAGTTATAGAAATTAAATAATTATGAAAAGTAAAATGGGAAAAATTATGTAATTAGTTTCATTTGTGGATAAATAGATAGAATTTTAATTCATCATCCATTGCACTTTTAGTCTTAAATGAATTTATTTTTAGCAATTTTTATTTATTCTGAATTAATCTGCTTACGTATGGTATTATGTCTTCATTTATAATCAAATTAGAAACACATCAATTATGTTAAGTGTGAATGCACTTACTATCTAATATGTATTTATTTTTAGTAATTTTATTTATTATGAATTAATGTCCATACATTGTATATTATGTTTTCATTTATGATTAAATTAGAAACAAATCTATATTGAGTGTGAATTAATCACTTGTTGTATTGCACTTATAGTCTTATCTGAATCTATTTTTAGTAATTTTTATTTATTATGAATAAATCTTTGTACATTATTTTTTTGTGATCTCTACCGTGAATATTATTGAAGGATTTCTTTCTACTTTGCAGAAATTTTAGTTGTTTGGTATACATATTTTTTTCCATACAATAATATTTTTGTAAATTTAAAAAAAAAATTGACAACTCATTTATAAGAATTATAATACAAGTACAATATAATTTTTCATAAAAAAAATATAAATATAGATAAATGACAACTTCTATTTAGATATGATATAGATATAAGAGAATAATCTAATTAATCATTTTTCATTTTATATGATAAAAAAATTTTCTACAATACTGCAAGTTCAGAAATTTGCTATCTTTGTGATCTATATAAAAGATTAAACAAACCAAATTTCAACAAAGGAACAAGCCATACCACCACAGGTTAATTGATAGAAAATCAATTTTTATGTCGTTTAATCAAGATAAACTTTATTTTTTTTTTATCTATCTATATATATATATATATCAATTTTTTATAATAATTTTGTTTAAATGAATCTTTTATTATATCCTACAGTTATTAGCTACGATCGTTATTAGTTATTTCCATTAAGAGAGTTTCTATAATAATTTTGTTTTTATAAAGTAAAACTTAGTTATTCAGTGTATATTATTAAATAAATTAATAAAGTCTAATTTAATGACTAGAAAAACAAACTACAAACAAAATAAATTAAAAATAAAGTAATCATAGGCCTTCAATTAATTATTTTTCAAACGTTTTGATTTATTATTATAATTAATCAGAATAATTAAATTTAATATATTAGCAATGGGCATAATTTAGTGGTAGTTATTAGTTGTGCACAGTTCTCGGAGGTCCCTAGCCGAACTGGAAAACTACACCGAATCAATAAGAATTTTACCAAACTAAACTTATTTGATATTTGGGTTCAATTTTAATTTTTCATTAAGAACCGAATTAGAATTAAACCAAAATCGAACTAGAACTATATCGAACTGAGAACTAAATTTACAAATATTTTTTTTTATAAATTTTTTAGATGCATTATATAATTTCAATATAATTATATATATTTATATATGTATATATAATTATAAACGGAATACAACATAATATTATATTTTATTTTTCTATATTTTTTTAATAATTTTATTTATAAATGCATTACCTTATAATTCTTAATTATAAATATACTATTATACTATATATATGTTAATTCATAATTATATTTGTATTTCATAGTTAAATATTACATAATAAATGGTTAAATGTATATTATATGATGTACTATTATATTATATAATATATTTAATTCTAAATTATATGTGCACTTTATATTTAAAAATTATATAATTTGGAAATAGTTAAAAGATATATTATATGATATATTATGTATTAATAATCTAATTCAAAACTTAAATGCTAATTCAAATATGACTTTTTAAAAAATTAATTATATAAAATTGTTTCAAGAATCAATAACCAAACCGGAACCAAAGAATCGAGAATCTTACCGAACTAGAATTGAAATAATGAAGAACCGAACCGAAACTATAATAAAATTTTAGTTTGATTCTAGTTCCTAAACAGACTCATAATCAAACCAAAACCGTATACCTTTAATAGTTACATGTTGAATTTGAAATACTCAATTTCAACTCCCTCCTTTGTGATTAAAAATATATAATTAATAAAATCATTTACCATTAATGTCAAATATTATCTATATATGATCTCGATTATAGCTAGAGATTAGAAATATAATTTTTTTTTAAAAAAATAGTCTGTTGTATAAATTCAAGATAGCTCTTTAATAAAATATATTTCAAAATTAATTTATTTCTCTTTAAAAATAAAAATAAACTATAATTTTTATTATACTTGAAATAGTAAATTATAAATTATCCTTAAAAATATGATTTCATGCCAGTAATGGATGTGCAATGCAATTTAAGCCCCTTGTTATAATCTAATTAAAATTTATTGATTATTGGATGAGATTATTGCTTAATGTTTTTTTTAAAAAATAAATTATGTAATTATTTTCGTTTGCGGATGGTTGTCTTTAATTCATCTTTGGGTTATATAAATGATAAAAAATTATAAAGGAAAATAGAAAAATTGTTTAGATATAGTATTTTGATAAATTGCATCCAATATTCAAGTTGAAAATTAAAGGAACTTTTTTTTTTTTTTTACGGAAACTTATGTAGTTAAACCATCTTCGAGAATTACTTGCTTTTCTAGGCTTCAATATGTGGAGATGTTATGGTTATGTTTCAACATTAATTGTTTTAAAAACTTCGGACTTAAGTTTTCATATCCGTTAATAAATTTGCCTCACTGAAATATATATATCAAAAGATGAGTTTTGATTTGAATTTGGATATGTACAGAATTAAAGAGAAAGATTTTCGAGTTTGGAGGTGAAAGTAAATTTTTATTTTTCATTTTTTTTTATAATTTTGTGAATTGTTTTCTTTCTTTTGTTACACGCAAAAAAGTAATTAGTTTCCTAAAATTAAACTAAAAACCTGTATTTTGGCTTTAGAAAATTCAAATTATAAAATACAAAAATGAAATAAAATTTAGGTTATATTATATTAATAGTCTTTCAATTGTTCTTAATTTTTTTTAAATACAATTGTTCTTAATTATTCTTTCATAATTTAACAGAATATAGAATAATACCATTGCTTTACATAATAAAATAAAATATATTATTATTTTTATATATATTTCCAATTTAAAATATCTGAAATGTTGTAAATAATAATTACATAATTTTTATATATTGCCAACTATTTAAATATATTTTATATTTTAATTTTTAAATTAAACACCTAAACAATAAAATGTTGGCTATAAAAACAGGCTCTATTTTTCTCTCAATAGATGAGATTATTAATATATAATATTGAATTTATGGTTGAATATATCAACAATAAAACAATTAATAATTTGATTGAATGGATTAATCTATATCTATATAAATATATTAAGCCGAAATAAATACAAACTCTTGCATATTTACAAGAATTTTTATTTTTTCAGAGAATTTGAGTTTTTCAATAAATTATTGGAAATTATTGTGATAATTTCAATTAAAAATTATTAATATAATAGTATGACAATATAAATTTACAAATGTATATCAAAATTTTAGTGCAATAAATGAATTGCAATAAGCAATACAATATGTAAAAGCATAAGGGCACAATTTTGATTTATATTAAAGCAAGTGTCTTAGTAAAGATAAAAAAAATAAAATACAAAATAAGATTGAAAATATGCTAAAAATGTAAAATTAAAAAGTAAATATTTTTTAAACATTTCAAAGTAAAAAGAAAGATATAATAAAATACCTAATAAAATAATATATTTTTAATTTAATGAAAGTGTCTGCATCTTTTATGTCTAATTCCACTTTATATTAAGTTTTAATAATATACATTTATTAAAATATATGATAAATTTGATTTTACATTAAAATATCAATTAAATTAGTTAATAATTGTAATTATTAGCACATAGTTTGGGATTCCACTAGTTATAAATTAATCTTCATGCATTTTATTATGTTTTCATTTATAATTAAATTAGAAAGAAATCAATATTAAGTGTATCTATCATAAACTCAACTTTATATAAAAAAAAAATTAGTCTAATAATCTTAGATTAAATATTTTATTGAATTATTGAGATTTACATACTCATTATTTTAATTATATGCACATTTTAATTGATTATACATAAATTTTAATACAAATATTTAATATAAGAGTTATTAAATTTATTTTTATATAATTTTAAATTTATATTAAATGTATCCATCAATATTTGAGAATGAGAGCCATAAAGAAAAATATTTTTACAATTTAAATTAAAAATTAAATCATAGCTAATAATAAAAAGGCACAAATATCCATCAATTTAATTACACTTATAAATTTCTTAATGCTAAAACTTTACATATTACGTTTTAATTAGAAATTTTCAAATTTTAACAAACGCTCTCTAACTACTTCACTGATATGCAACTACATGAAGAAACTATTGAACTAAGCAAGCTCTTAAAGAGTCATACTCACTGGACATCTAGAGTTCAGTAATATCGAACCAAAACTAATAGTTAAAACCTAAGACTTTATTTGGTTTAAATGAATTACTTCTTGAGAATTCTCCTTTTTAAGAAGTTATATAACTTAAGGTAAGTAACTTATTTCCTGAAAAGTAGAGAAAAAATGGCTTTTCACTTTCTAACAAGTAAATACGGACTTCCAATCAAACAAGTTAATTTTTTATACTGCCTAATAATCTGAAATTCCCTATCTAACTTATCCTAAATCAAATAAGGCCAAATAAGGCATAACAATACAATGATGGTATCTATGCACCTCTACATCAACCTTTTGGAGTCCACAATTCTCAGTAGCTAGGGATTTTTTTATTATTATTTATGATTTTTTTCTTATATCTATTGACAAAACAAAAGTCAAATTTTATTGCATTCTGATAATTTTATCTAATCTTTCAGTTGGCCAAAATTCTAAAAGTTGTTAAAGTTTTATCAATTGTCCTCAATTGAATTTTCAAACTCAATTTTATTATAAAAGTAGAAGAATATACATACATATATATATAAGAATAAAATTGCAACAAATTTTCAAAATTTTAAAAAATTTTAATAAAATTTTTGTGTATTTTAAAATTTGAACTGATTCTACTAATATTAAAATGATTGCATAAAATTATCAAAATGCTATAAGATTTTGCTTTTCTTGGTCAATAATCTTTTTTTTTTCTTATGATCTTCGGTGTGTTTATAATTTTTATGTTTTCTAATTTCTTTCTTATGATTTCTTCCTTTCATTTGAGCATCGAGTAAAATGAAATATTAAACTTGAAATGAGATTCTTGCTGGTTGCCCGATTGTGATTATATTAAATGAAATAAAATATCATAATTTGTTTACCTTTTATTTTGTGTTTTCTTGTATTTTGCAATTTGATTTGTGATTTATATATTTTGAAGGAGCACGAGCATATGAAATAAACTCAACCTTATATGAAATTAAATATTATTAAAATTTGTACAAAATTAATTAGTGACTAAGGACTATTTTGTTCATACAATAAAACTTGAAGAACTAAATTGTTTTAAATTGAAAAGCAATTAATGGTAAAAACTATTAATTTGTTAATGAAATTTAATTTGAGGATCAAATTGTTACTAAAAACAAACTAGAGATTCACCTATGAATTTTGCAATATTTCAAAGGCGCAATATTTCAGACTTATAATTTACTCTTTTCTTGAAGAATCAGCTTGCTGCAGGAGCAATTAATCTTCTTGTTGTGGCTCGTGTGTATTTTATATTTGCCTTTCTATCTAATTTGCTTCACATGTTTCTACATTTGCTGTGTTCATGGGGCAGGTTGAATCGACAGGTTTTATATTTTGAAATTGCATTCCCTAGTCTTATCTTTTGCTCTACATTTCCATGGCGGTAATCAATTAGATTATTATGTGATTTGCTAGCTTGTCCATTTATTTGCATCAAAATCAAAGGAGCCATTTGGCCACTATTGAAATCTATTCTTTTTGGATTTTAAAATCTAAATGTGATAGAATTTAACTCAAGTACGTAGCTTACCAAGAAACCTCAAATCTTGATTTGACCAGGAAAGGTTAGATTGCATTGCCATTAGCGGTTGATTTGTGAAGTTTTTTAATATTTAACGTTCTTCAACAACCTATTTGACATACCCCTTTATTAAATCAGCTTATTAGCAAAGGGAAGCAAAGAAGTCATCTGATGATCAATGAATAATCATACACTCATGGCCTTTGTTGGGTCGTGATGTATAACTCACTTTATTTAATTTTTAATTTCTTCTTGAGAGGAAATTACCATCCATTCATAACTGCATATGGACCGAGTAGAAAAGAATGATTTATAGTTTATTTATTTCTTTGTTGAATTTTTTAAGTCTAAATTCGATTTATTATGAATTTAAAATATAAAATTTAAAATGTAAAATAATATATATGATAAATTTACTTATTAAATAAATAAAATTTACATATTTATATTTTATATTTATAGTAAATTGAGTTTAAACAAAAATTCTCTTGATAAAGAGTGTATAAGCTTCTTTTCATCATTATTGATTGGCTATCATTATCTCTCTATATTTTATAAGCGTCTTGTTTTAAAGGTCTTCTTTCTCTTTGGTCCGTCTTTTGAGCTTGTTTGCTTTCCTTGGAATGGAACCTTTGAATTTGCTTTAAAAATTATTTTAAAAATAAACTTAACATATTTTAATCAATTAAATAATAAATTTAAACTATAATTTTGATGGAAATTTCTAAATTATATTTTTCAACAACGTTAAAGAGATTTTTTTAAAAAAAAAAAGAAAGTTTTCAATCTCAATTCCAAAAATTATGTTAGTATAAATTAAAAGGTGTTTTAGGGAGATGAAGGCTTGAGGAAAATAATAATAATAATAATTCCTCCCCTATTCAATTTGTAGAACTAGGTGGAAAACACTAACTCTTGACTATCTCAATACAAATTGAAGGTGCCTTTCTCATTAGGTTATTTTTAGATACACAAACGTAGGTATTCTCCATAAACAGTCTTCAAGAAATGGGAGTGAATTGATCTCTTTTTGTTTTTAATTTTGAATACTCTTATGTATATATATTTGTCTATATTGATTTATTATAAATTTAATTATCAAATTCTCTTCTTGATAAAATTTAAAATTAATTGAGACAAAAAAGGGTCTTGTGTATTAAAAAATAATCAAGATAAAATAATATAATTGTATGTATGATTAATTAATAAATGATTGTTTAATTGTTTATTTATATAATATGTATTGAATAGCATTAATAATAATAATAATAATAATAATATAATTTTTGATAGTTATTAGATATTGCATTTTGTTGAGTTCAATTATAAGATATTAATATTATATTTTAATTTTTTTTATTTATTTTTATATATCAACAATAGAAAAATAATTTAGATTGGTATAAAGTTTCGAATTTAAATTTTTATGAGAGGTCGTTTAAAAGGAAAAAAAGTAAAAGGATAGGCTAAATTTAAAGTAAAATTATACATATTTGTATGCCATTAATTTTACCAAATAAAATTTCGTAATATAGAAAACTTATACAAGCTCCTATGAACTATAGGTGTGAAGCTAAGAGTTGCACACAGTTAAAAAAATATGAACATATAGTATAACTATTGAAGAAAGGAAATGAATCTTTCTAAAGTTGAAATTTGCATATTATTTTGATTTATCTGCATATCGTCCTTTTCCCATGAATTCCTGTCTTTTTCTCCTTGAATGATATAGGATAAACTATAATTTAATTTTTAAAGTTTAATAAAATTTATAATTTAATTTTTATATTTTTAAAATTAAATAATTTAATATTTTAAATTTAAAAAAATTTATAATTTAATTTTTTTATCTAATTTTTTATATAATTAATTATTAATTTTGATAAAATAATTAAAATACTTTTAACTTTATTTTTTTTAATTAAAACGATTTAATTCTTAAAATTTTATACTATAAAAAAAAATAATAATTTGATTTAAAATTTATACTAATAGTCTCTTGATTTAAATTGTTTTATTTATAATATTAATTTTAATAATAATTTATTCGATAATATAATAAAGGTCACCCATTTGGGCCTGCTTGTCAGCTGTCAATCAACTCACCCGCTATTGCAGCCTTTGTTGACGAGATAAGAGTTGAGAATCACTATATTTGAATTGTTTGAATTGATTAATGTATTAGTTGCATAACACAAACCATCATTAAGCTAAGAAACAAGAAATTAAACAATAGAAATATAGGAAAAAATATAAGAAAAAAAAGAAATCTGTAAATTTTGGTTGAAAATGGTGTGGAAGGTGAAAGTGACTCTTCAAATTCTGCCTCTCCTCTCCCTTTCCTTTTCTGCTCCTTGTCTCTCTCCTCTAAAATGGGAAATGGGACTATTTATAGCATTTTCTGACATGGAGCCCTAAAATGGTGTGTTTGAGGAGGGATTTTCTGAGGGAATCTTCTGCCAGCTCATTAATGAACTCTTTATGGGACTGCATAAGTGGACTGCATAAGTCATGCAGTCCCTTATGCGCTTCACTGATTTCTGGTTCACTTATGCGAAACTGCATGACTTGGTGCATAGGTTATGCATAATTCCGTGAAAGTGCATAAGGGAGGCGTGAATGTGCATAAGCTATGCAGTCTCCTTATGCACATTTCGGCAGGTATTGGAACAGTGTTTCTTCTCCTCATGCGGATCTGCATAGCTTATGCGGCAAGTTATGCGCAATTTTGTCAATGCATATTTTCACTTGAAAACTTGTTTTTGACATCTTTGGCTGTAGAAGTCACTCCTCAATGGCAAAATTTCTTTTCAGTCCTTCAAAAACACCATTTTTCCTACAAAACAAAGTAAAAATTATAAATTAATGCCAAATTGACAACTATGAAAAACTAACTAAATAACTAATGAAATTGGCTAAAAATGACTAATAATAAAATAAAATGGCTATGAAATTAGACCTAAATGACTATGCAAAATGTATGCATCAAATACCCCCAAACTCAAGCTTTTGCTTGTCCTCAAGCAAACTTTAAAATGTGATGCAAAAAATTTTAGGGGTGCCTTATCCAAAGAGCTATGAAAATTATCTATTAAAGTAACTTAACACACCTTTAGCCATACCAGCAATCCATATACCCATCCTTCAAAATGCAAAGAATCTAATGCTTATCCAAGCTTTCACCGCTTAGCCATCAAGTCAATTATCATTCAAAATCCCCAAACCAACCAATCAAAAGAGAAAGTCATGCTCAAAAGAAATTCTAGGACAATCAATAGGCAAAGTGTCTCTATATAGAATGATGGAATTAAATGAACGAATAGATAATTTTCCAATCCCATAGGCAAATTCCCTACTCCCATCTCCACTAATGTAACAAGTACTATCAAGAGATCAAAGGTCTTTTTAGGGATGCAATGGGTCCATGGGGTTTAAAATGAGGCTAAGAAGAAAGATGGGTAAAAAGGATTCAAAGCATGAGAATATTTTCAATTTTTGACAACATAAGGTACATTTCTTATTTTATTATATATTTTTCTCTTCTTTATATATATGGGGGAGAGAAATACACAATGAGGATTGTCAAGTGCTAGCATAGTTTACAAAACACATAAAAATGGAGGGACATTTGATTCTTTAAACTTGTATTTTGTATTTTCTTTTGATGATTGTCCCTAAAATTTGCCACCCCCAAACTCATTTCTTTTAATACTTTGGGTGGATTTCTTTCATTTTGAATGACAATGGTGAAAAGCACATATACTAGCACTTTTACAAGGTGATAAGCATTTCTTCTCCCTTTTATTGTATTTATTTTTTGCCTTTTTTTTTTATATATATATACCTAATGTTGTAAATGATTATTCTCATGAAAAGGGTTGGAGTGTTTGGTTCATTGGCTAGGTAACAATAAGGATGTCAAGAAAAAATTAGGGATAAAAAAAGCTCAAAGGGGTTTGCAAGGGTAAATTTTAATTGGGAAAAAGGGCCAAAGGTTTAAAATGAGAAGGTTTAAATCAAAGAATTGCCTAATCATTTCTCTTTTCAAGTACAAGCTGGTATTTCGCCTTGAAAGGTTTAGAAAATTTGTTCTAGGATTGGTGAGACATCATTTGACTACCTTATATCCAATAATTCCCTCTAAACACTTCCATCTCCAAATGACTAGTTGGGTAGCTTTTTGGCTAAGAAGATATAGGCAAGAGATAGACACTTCGAAACCTTGCACCTCTTAGGAAACTTTCAATCCACAAACCCAACTAAAGGGTGAGTCAAATCACTCTCATAGACAACTTTTCAAAACTCAAGGGATTTGGCAAAAGATTTTAATGCATGATGATTTTAATGCATTATGCATGATTCCTAGAAATGAGCAATGCATTAACTAAATTGAGTGAATCTATTTGTCTATTTGTGTGCAATGTGTACAATTTCTAGGTGATGTATAATGTGTGTGTAAATGTGTTATGTATATGTATGTGTGGATGTATATGTAAAATATTTACAATATATGTAAATGGAATAGGATGAGATGCTCTATACTCAAAATGTGAAAAATGAAGCAAAAATCAAAATGTGCACCCCCAAACTCAAAATTGGACATTGTCCTCAATGTCTCAAGCAATGCATTATCAAAACTCAAAGCAAATAAGAATTACCAGGAATTGTGAAATGTTAAGAGCAAAAAGAAAAAGTTACCTGGTATAGAGCAGATGAGAATTCAAGAGATAATGGGATGCATAAGAAGCTGCACAGGTTATGCATAATAAAGTGCTGTCCAGAACAGGTGCATAAGGAAGTTGCATAAGCTGTGCGGTTCTGCATGAGTGGCAATAAGGACTGCACAGGCTATGCAGAACATTTGCATGAGGGAATGACAGCCTGTGCAGATCTGCATAAGTGGCATAAAGGGCTGCACAGGCTATGCAAGATAATTGCATAAAGGAATTCACAGCCTGTGCAGTATGTGCAAAAGCTGCTGCATGATGCTGAGCAAGGACAAATGTGCAACCACCAGTAGAAGCATGCAAATATAGACAGAGTATGGACAAATATGTACAAAAAGGGCAATAAGTGCAATGAAAATCAAAGAAAACTAATGTAAGAGCTATCCAATAAAACTTAAAAAAAAAAACAGAATTCAAAACAAACTAATTCAAAACAAACTACAATTGTTTGAACATATTTACAAAGAAAAGGTCCTACAAGATTGAACAAAAGTAAAACAGAAGCTAATCTAGTTCTATTGTTTTGCCCTTGTCCAAAGATGTTGCTAAGGGGCTGGTGGCTGCTGCTTGCTGTCGAAATGATGGTGCTGGAGGAGGTGATGGAGGTGGAGGTGGCATTCCCAGAAAGATCATGAGCTGCTTCATCATCTCCTTCAATTCTTTCTGCTTATCTCTGGTTTCCATGACAAGGTCAAATAGGTGATCATGACGATCCTTAAGGGTATCAAGACCAGTGTCAAGTTTCCTATCCATAAAGTATATATCATCACTAAGCCTTTCAAGATAGGTGAATAAGGCTTTAGTGTTGAATGCAGGAGGGGCTGTGGCTGAGGAGGTTCAAATTGTAGGAGGTGTGGCCGAAGGTGCTGGGGTGTCCTGTGCAGATTGAGGGGGTGGGGTAGGTTCGTGAGAGTCTTTGTGGGACTAATGGGACAGTTGGGCTTCGGTTGTGCAAGGGTCTGGCTGCGCTGGTTGTGCAATGTCGAATATGGCAACCGAACCTGTTTTGGATAGGTGTGCAGCATCAAAATATAAGGTGTCCACAAGTGCTGGTATTGGATGCTCTTCAGGATTAAAACCAAAATGCTTGGCTATTACAGTTATGAGCCCACCCAAAACAATGTCACCTATGGATTTAGTAGCAATATGCAACACATGCTCACAAAAGAAATAACCAGGAGAAACCTTGACCTTGTGAAAAGCACACCATAACATGAATAATTCAGATTTCCCCACAGCACCAGAACTAGTCCCTCTGCCTAAAATAGTGCTAGCAATCAGCCTATGAATGAACCTAAGTGCAGGGTCAAGTATTTGAGAGGTTTTTGATCTGCCAGCAGAGAAAGTCTGAGGTTGGTTTGTGATGATTCTCCAAAATTGGGCAGCATTCCAAATACCCTTATTTGCTACCTCTACCCCAAAGATGTGGCACTTAAATAGCCCATCAATTGCAAACCCAAAATGCTATGAAATTGGTCCAATGACAGCTCTCTATTTTGCCCCAAACATCTAAATTTAATAATTGGCTTATGGTCTACATCATGCAATTTGAGGGTAGCAGAGAATGAAGAAATAAACTCCAAAACTAGAGTTGGATAAACTATCTCCTGCTTATGCACAAATTCCATCCAACCCATACCATCAAGTTATGCAACTACATTGTCAAATAAACCAAGAGATTGTAGAGAATCGGCAGAAATATACCTAGTGGGTTGTACCCTCCTATCCTTGAGTCTCTTAAAAGCTGCCTTTTGAATTGTATCAGGAAGAGGCCAAGGTAACTTTGATACCTGTGAAGCTACTGAAATTGGCTTTTTGCTGGAAGAGGGTGTGGAGGCTGAAGCTTTTGGCTTTTTGGGTGGTGGTTTCGATAATGGGGTGGGCGGTTCCTTGCGTTTGGATAGAGGAGGTGCAGAGGACATGGGCCTAGTGGATTTCGACCTGATTTTTCGTTTATACGTGGTTGTGGACGGTGGTTGGGGTGTCGCTTGTGGAGGGGAATCGGGATTGGGAGGTAGCGTTGACAATGGTGAAACCTGGAGAGGGGAAACTGGATGGGAATGGGGAGGCGACTCCATGGGATCCCGATAGTGAGAATGGAGGAGGTGAGGGAAAAGAAGAAAATTGAAGAAGAATGAGAATTAGGGCAAATGTAGTGAGAATCGAAATGGAGAAGAAGGAGTGAGGAGGAGTTAGGCCGGAATGAGGATCGTGAGAGGGGAACAGTGAACAGGGATATCGGGGGGGTGAAGGTGGGAAAGAAAAAAAAATTTGCCGAAAAGAAAAGTTTGATTTAAACGGGTTTTGTAAAAACTGCATAAGGGGAAAGTGAATGTGCATAGCTTATGCACTAGCTTATGCAAGTTTCGCCTTGTTTTGAAGTTCAGAAAAATATGTCATGCGGAAGTGCATAAGCTATGCACTCTCCTTATGCACCTCTTGGCAGATTTTAAAATTTGGGAAGTGAGGTTATGCGAGAGTGCATAAGTCATGCACTCCCCTTATGCACCTCTCGGCAGCTTTTAAAATTTGGAATTTTCGGTTATGCAGTAGTGCATAGGTTATGCACTCTGCTTATGCAGGTCTCGGCAACTTTTGGGATTTTGGGTTGGTGGTCATGCAGTTGTGCATAAGCTATGCACTCTGCTTATGCACCCCTCGGCAGGTTTGGAATTTTTGGTTTCTGGTTATGCAGAAGTGCATAAGTCATGCACTCTGCTTATGCACCCCTTGGCAGGTTTAGAGATTCAGAGTTTTTGGTCATGCGAATGTGCATAAGTCATGCACCCTCCTTATGCAGACTTCGGCAGAGAGAGAAAATCAGAGTTTTTGGTTATGCAAATGTGCATAAGTCATGCACTCTGCTTATGCAGGTTTTGAAAGATATGAAATTTGACAAAATTAGGCTATGCAGAGTTGCATAAGCTATGCACTCTTCTTATGCAGTTTGCAACAGGGATGAAAATGGCAAGAATTGTGGTTATGCAGGATTGCATAAGCTATGCAGTTGCTTATGCACAATTCAACAAGATTAGGATTGCAATAGAATATGATTTGCAAGTGTGAAAAATACCCTAAAATGAAGAAATATAATTCTATGAAGCATAAACTATGAGAAATTTTCACCAAAAACACATCAATATATACAAAGTCCATCAAAATTTCATCACACAAGCATGTAGAAATGGATCCTACATAAAAGACCTTTGTGAACCATGCCATTTTTACTCAAATTCTGCAAATCAATATTTAGCACAATAAAAACTCAATAAAACCTGCATAAAATTGCATCTATTCACAAATGATGAAATGAACTCTCCAAGTTATGCCAAGAGAATGCAATATTGTCCACCTTGAATTTCACAACCCAAATAAGCTCATAACTGCAAAAATGGCTCACTTACCACCATATTAACATTAAAAGCACATATACTTAAAAGTTACACACCCAACCTCACCAAAAACACAAGCCATCTGCTGCAGACACCCTCCTTGCTGCAGAATTTCATTTTTCCTCTCTGCATGAACTAGGTAGCGCACTCGTGACAAAGTTATGCAAAGAAACCAATCAGTTTTTGGGAGAGTTTGAAAGACAAAATTTTCAAGTTAAGAATCACTCCCCAACAGTTCACCAGCCTTCCTCCACTGAAATACATCTACAAGGGACAAAATTCAACAATGTCAAAAATTGAATTTGGGGAGATTCAAGATAAAAACAAAAGTAATGAAAGTAAAAGTAAATCAGCAAAAGCAAAATAAAAGGACTTGGGATGCCTCCCAAGAGGGCTAATTTATAGTCCTTAGCTAGACTTTTCATGAGTTTCACTGAAAAGAGGTGAGGGATTGGAGAGCATGTAACAGCTTGCTCCTATTATTGGGTCTCCAGTTATGTAATGTTTCAATCTATGCCCATTGACCTTAAAATTCCCAGATTTTTCACTCCAAATTTTAATTGCTCCATAAGGGAAAACCTTAGAAACTCTATATGGACCAGTCCACCTTGACTTAAGTTTTCCAGGGAACAATTTCAATCTTGAGTTGAACAATAAAACTAAATCACCCTCTTTGAATTCCTTTTTCCTAAGATGCTTATCATGCCAAACTTTGGTTCTTTCTTTGTAAATACGGGCACTTTCATAAGCATCCATCCTCAGTTCTTCAAGCTCATTAAGTTGTAATAGTCTCTTTTCACCAGCTTGCTTAAGATCAAAATTCAAGGTCTGAATGGCCCAATATGTTCTATGTTCTAGCTCCACAGGTAAATGACAAGACTTACCATACACCAACCTAAATGGAGTAGTTCCTATAGGGGTTTTGTAGGCAGTCCTATATGCCCATAAAGCATCATCTAGTTTGATAGACCAATCTTTTCGAGAGTTGTTCACTGTTTTCTCCAAGATATGCTTGAGCTCTCTGTTAGAAATTTCAACTTGTCCTGAAGTTTGAGGATGGTATGGGGTAGCTATCTTGTGCACTACACCATACTTCCTCATTAAGCTCTCAAATTGCTTATTACAAAAATGGGAACCCCCATCACTAATTATAGCCCTAGGAGCTCCGAATCTGCTCAAGACAAATTTCTTTAAGAATTTCACTACCACTCTAGCATCATTAGTTGGAGTTGCAATAGCTTCCACCCACTTTGACACATAGTCAACTCCAACTAGAATGTATTTATTACCAAATGAAGGAGGAAATGGCCCCATAAAATCTATTCCCCAGACATCAAATAATTCTACTTCAAGAATACCATTTAGGGGCATTTGATCTCTTTTTGACAAGTTTCCACTCCTTTGACATTTATCACATTCCAACACAAATTTCCTCACATCCTTAAAAAGATTTGGCCAAAAGAAACCAGCTTGCAAAATTTTACTAGCTGTTTTAGAGATTCCAAAATGTCCTCCATAATCAGAAGCATGGCAATGATGCATAATACTCTGTGTCTCCTCATCAGGAATACATCTCCTTATTAAACCATCACAACATCTCCTAAAGAGTAAAGGATCATCCCATCTATAAAACTTCACCTCATGCAAAAACTTTTTCTTTTGTTGCCATGTCATACCTAGGGGTAAAACTCCACAAGATAGATAATTCACAAAGTCTGCATACCAAGGTAGTTTAGCAACAAGAGAGAAAAGTTGTTCATCCAAGAAAAACTCATCGATAGGGATTTCATCCAATTCTTCATCATCCAATTTCAGCCTACTAAGATTATCTGCAACTACATTTTCAGCTCCCTTCTTATCTCTAATCTCCAAGTCAAACTCTTGTAGCATCAGAATCCACCTAATGAGCCTAGGTTTAGCCTCCTTTACTGAGCAAATACACGATGGTCGCATGATCTGAAAATATAACCACCTTTGAGTCAATGATGTAAGGTCCGAACTTTTCTAATGCAAAGACAATTGCTAAAAATTCTTTTCATTGTTGCATAATTTGTTTGAGCCTCATCCAGTGTTCTACTAGCATAATAAATAGCATAAGCCTTTTTGTCCTTTCTTTGACCAAGAACAGCTCCAATTGCATAGTTGCTAGCATCACACATAATTTCAAAAGGTAGGCTCCAATCAGGTGGTTGCATGATTGGTGCAGTGATAAGAGCTTGCTTCAACCTGCAAAAGGCATCCAAACACTCTTGGTCAAATACAAATGGTGTGTCATTAGTTAACAAATTAGACAAAGGTTTGGCTATTTTAGAAAAATCCTTTATAAAGCGTCTGTGGAACCCGGCATGTCCTAGGAAACTTCGAATTTCCTTGACATTGGTAGGAGGAGCCATCTTCTCTATCACTTCAACCTTGGCTTTATCAACCTCTATTCCTCTGTTAGACACCAAATGTCCAAGCACTATCCCTTCCTGAACCATGAAATGACATTTTTCCCAGTTTAACACAAGGTCAGTATCCGCACATCTCTGCAAAACTTTAGAGAGGTTAGATAAGCATATGTCAAATGAAGATCCATAAACAGAAAAGTCATCCATAAAAACCTTCATTATATCTTCAATGAAATCTGAGAAGATTGCCATCATGCACCTTTGAAAAGTGGCTGGTGCATTACACAACCCAAATGGCATCCTCCTATAAGCAAAGGTTCCATATGGACAAGTAAAAGTGGTTTTCTCTTGATCATTTGGATGGATAGGGATTTGAAAAAAACCTGAGTATCCATCTAAATAGCAAAAATAAGAATGCCTAGCCAATCTTTCTAACATTTGATCAATGAAGGGAAGTGGAAAATGATCTTTCCTAGTGGCTATATTTAATTTTCTGTAATCTATGCACATTCGCCAACTAGTCACTGTTCTGGTGGGAATTAACTCATTATTTTCATTTTTGACAACTGTTATTCCACCCTTTTTTGGGACAACATGTACTGGGCTCACCTAAGTACTGTCTGAGATGGGATATATGATCCCTGCATCAAGCAACTTTAAAATTTCCTTTTTAACAACTTCTTTCATATTTGGGTTCAACCTTCTCTGATGTTCAATAGATGGCTTACAATTTTCTTCCAAAATAATTCTATGCATGCAAAAGTGTGGGCTTATTCCCTTAATGTCTTCTATGGTATATCCTAAAACTTTTCTGAATTGCCTCAACACTCTTAACAACTTATCAGCCTCTAAAGTACTCAAGTTTGCATTTACAATTACTGGATAAGTGTTATTAGTGCCAAGAAATTCATACCTGAGCTGAGAAGGAAGTTGCTTAAGTTCTACATTAGGTGCATCTTCTTCCTTGAATGATGGTTGCTTAAATTCTACTTTTTCCTTTTGTGTGAGTTGAAAGACTGGAGCAGAAATGAATGGTGGACTTCCCTCTAGATGTTGAGCATATGCAGCCACATGAGGGTTGTCATAGTCTATGCCTTCTCCATGAACCAAACAATTTTCAAGTGGATCTTCTGGATATCTCTTTCTAAAGTGTTCTTCAACCAGCTCATTAATAATATCAACTCTCAAACAAGTATCAGCTTCAGAATGATGCTTCTTCATAGTGTTATTAATATTGAAAACCAATTGCTCTTCACCAACTCTAAGAGTCAATTTTTCTCCTTTCACGTCAATCAAAGCACCAGCTGTAGCCAGGAAAGGCCTTCCCAAGATAATTGGAATATTAGAATCCTCCTCCATGTCCAAGATGACAAAGTCAACAGGTATATAGAACTTCCCAACCTTTAGAGGCACATTCTCCAAAATCCCTTCAGGATACTTAATTGATCTGTCAGCTAACTGAAGAGAAATGTGGGTTGGTTTTAGATCTCCCATATTGAGCTTCTCATAAATGGAGAGGGGCATAAGGCTAACACTAGCCCCTAAATCACATAAAGCTTTTGTAGAACATGATTCCCCAATGTGGCATGGAATTGAAAAACTCCCTGGATCTTTGAGCTTTGGGGGAAGTTTCCTTTGAAGGATAGCACTACATTCTTCTGTCAAAGCTACAGTTTCATGGTCTTCAAGTTTCCTCTTATTTGGGAGAATTTCTTTCAAGAATTTTGCATAAGAGGGCATTTGTGAAAGAGCATCAACAAAAGGCACATTTATGTATAGCTTCTTCAAAACCTCTAAAAACTTTCCAAATTGCTTATCAAGCTTGGCTTTGTGAAATCTTTGTGGAAAGGGAAGCTGTGGCTTGTAGGGCTCAGGAGGTATATACTTCTCTTCCTTCTCTTCAATTTTCTCTTTACATTTTTCTGCACTCTCTTGTTTTTCACTTTCTTGTTTTTCACCCTCATCAGTTTCTTTCTCATTTTCTCTCTTCTCACTATTTTCACTCTTCTCATTATTTACAACTTTCCCACTTCTTAAAGTAATAGCTTGACACTGCTCTCTTGGGTTTTCTGGTTGACTTGGAAGCTTACCAAAAGACTTGGTACCTGAGGAAGATGCTTGTTGTGCAATCTGATTTTCCAGCATTCTGTTATGTGTTTGCATCTGTTCTAGCCTTGCTTTCATCTCTCTCATCTCCTCATCATGCTTATTTTGGTTGGCAAGAATCTGTTGTAATAAAGCTTCAGTGGTGGAACTTTGTTCTTGCTGTTTTGGTGGAGGATTCATATTTTTCTGCTGAAAATTAGGCAATGGTTGCCTATTTTGCTGATATGGAATTCATTGTTGCTGTTGTGGTTGAAAATTCTGATTTGGGACTTGATTTTGCTGATTTCCCCATGAAAAGTTGGGATGATTCCTCCAAGTTGGATTATAGGTTTGAGAGTAAGGATTCCCCATTTGTTTGTTTCCATAATTACCAACATATGCTGCTTGCTCTCCATAGTCTACTCCACAGCTGGTAGTTCCCTCTGCATAAGCCACTTGTTGTGAACTTCCAGATGATGATGATGAACTAACCAACATACTCAAATCTTCCATCTTCTTAGCCAAGACATTTGTAAGTGCATCAAACTTTGCATTAATCATGTTGAATGGATCAAGATCATACATTCCAGCAGCTTGCCTCTTTTGAGTTGGAGCTGGTCCTCTTGGACTACTCCAAAGATGAGTATTCTTTGCAATCTTCTCCAATAGCTCATAAGCTTCATCTTCATGCTTTATAATAAATTCTCCTCCTGTTTGAGCATCAATTATCCCTCTGATTGTAGGAGTAACATTTGTGTAAAAATTCTGGTTTATCATCCATTTCGGAATGGCATGATGTGGGCATTGTCTCTCTAATTCCTTCCATCTCATCCATGACTCATATAGAGTTTCATCTTCTCTTGGTCTAAAAGCTGTCATTTGATTCCTCAATTCTTGAGTTTTTCCAGGTGGAAAATATTGTGCAAGAAATGCATCGGTGAGTTGCTCCCAATTTGTGATGGAGTTGTGAGGTAAAGAATCAAGCCAATCTAATGCTCTATCTTTCAAAAAGAATGGGAATAGCTTCAATCTTGCTGCATCATCAGACACTCCAGGTTGTTTTTGCATGTCACAGATCATAGCAAACTTCTTCAGATGTGTGTGTGGATTTTCAGAAGGATGTCCTCCGAATTGAGAATTCTGAATCATTTGAAGAACTCCAAAATCCATCTTGTAACTATTTGCATCAATTCTTGGTCTTGCTATGCTCTCTCTCAAGTCATCAAAACGAGGAAAAGCATGATCCATCATACTTCCCCTAGGCACATTAGCATTTACAACTTCTTCACCTTGGGCTGCATTTTCATTGTTTTGATCATTTCCAGCATTAACACCAATTCTCATTCTTTCATCAGCCATGACTTCTTCTAATTCAATTTCTCTCAATGCTTCTTTTCTTCTTCTGGTTTCTTTCTTATTGGCTTTACAAAATTTCTCAATTTCAGGATTGAACAATAAGGATGTGTCACTTGTGCTTCTAGCTCTTCTCATAAAAGATTAAAAGTACCTGAAAAAGAACAAACAAACACAAAATGAAAAGATAACAAAAATAAAACTAAAAACAACTAAAATAATCAAGAATTCAATTTTAAACAAACAACTCCCCGGCAACGACGCCAAAAACTTGGTGCGTCCCTGCCGCAAGTGCACGGGTCGTACAAGTAGTATAGAAAAAGATATCGTTCCCACGAGGAGTTGTGTTAATGATTGAATTTTTAATATAAAAAGTTGACTAAATTGAACTATTTTTGAAATTAAAGAGACAAATTGATGGGTATTGGAGTATGAAATTTATATGTGCAAAATTAATAATCTATCCAACAATGTATCAATTAAACTAAAATTGCATCAATTTAAAATAAGCAAATGAAATATGGCAAAATTTAAAATGGCAAGTAATTAAATTCAATTAAAAATTAACAATTATGAAAAGGCGATTCCGGAGTTCGGGATTTCATATTCGAGCTATTTTGGGATTTTAAATTGGTTATCCAATCTTGTGAAACTTACGGTTTTAAGGAGATTAATTCTTAAATCCTTCGAATACCCTTTCGAGTGAGACAAAGAGTGCCTTAATCAAACTAATCCTACTTTCGTGGAGTTAGAATTAATTAAGACCCATTAAGTTCTTTAATTAATCTGTGAATCCTCTTAATCCTTAGTCTATTTCTAGATCTAAGTTAATTAAGTCCAATTCCTTGATTATCTATCACAAGGCCTTCTCCTTTCGGTGCCTCAACCATGGATTAAGAACATCACTTAATGGGATCCTACACTAAGCATGTCATTAAGCACACAAGAAATGAATAAAACTCATTAAGACCACAAAATATGGATTACCCAATCAAAATCCACAAAATATCTCAAATATTACAACCCTTACTCCAGAATCAAAGGTAAACTACTCACTACCCATAATCCTTACAAGAAAATCTGAATTTATATGAAAATAAGCTTCAATCTAAGCTAAGAAACAAGAAATTAAACACTAGAAATGTAGGAAAAAATATAAGGAAAGAAAGAAATCTGCAAATCTTGGTTGAAAATGGTGTGGAAGGTGAAAGTGACTCTTCAAATTCTGCCTCTCCTCTCCCTTTCCTTTTCTGCTCCTTGTCTCTCTCCTCTAAAATGGGAAATGGGACTATTTATAGCATTTTCTGACATGGAGCCCTAAAATGGTGTGTTTGAGGAGGGATTTTCTGAGGGAATCTTCTGCCAGCTCATTAATGAACTCTTTATGGATCGCATAAGTGGATCGCATAAGTCATGCATCCCTTATGCGCTTTCACTGATTTCTGGTTCACTTATGCTAAACTGCATGACTTGGTGCATAGGTTATGCACAATTCCGTGAAAGTGCATAAGGGAGGCGTGAATGTGCATAAGCTATGCAGTCTCCTTATGCACATTTCGACAGGTATTGGAACAGTGTTTCTTCTCCTCATGCAGATCTGCATAGCTTATGCGGCAAGTTATGCGCAATTTTGTCAATGCATATTTTCACTTGAAAACTTGTTTTTGACATCTTTGGCTGTAGAAGTCACTCCTCAATGGCAAAATTTCTTTTCAGTCCTTCAAAAACACCATTTTTCCTACAAAACAAAGTAAAAATTACAAATTAATGCCAAATTGAAAACTATGAAAAACTAACTAAATAACTAATGAAATTGGCTAAAAATGATTAATAATAAAATAAAATGGCTATGAAATTAGACCTAAATGACTATGCAAAATGTATGCATCACTCCATCTATAAATAGGGCAAGTTCGCAAGTTATCTTTCAAATCCCTTATCGGAGAGAAGCAAATTAAGGATAAGCATTTAGAAGTAATGGCTCCAGGTCTGGAAGAATAGCAAAACCACCAAGGTGGCCACCAAAATCTTCAACAGAGTCTTGCTATTTACAAGGCAAGCATATTTAGGTTTCTGTACCCACACTATTTTTTTAGCTTTAAGTAACAACTAATAATTGTGTTTATTTGTTGTTATTTTTAATTTTGCTTTTAGTCTGAAAACCTTTTTGTTTTCTTGCAGGATATTCTTGAAACAAAGGAGCCTGAACCAATAAAGGAGCAGCAAAACCAAGTTGGTAGACACTAAGAAATTGGACATAAGAGTCTCTTACAGAGTGATGCTCTTTACCAGGCAAGCATTGCCTATTTATTCATCCATTTACTTGATGAATTAAACTAAGCAACATTATGAAAGGGGGAAAATATTACTTTTGAACGGTGCAGGGTCAGATGATTTACCCCGATATTTTTACTGTTGTGTTTGCAGTACATACTGGAGACTAGTGTATATCCTGGGGAGCCTGAACCAATGAAAGAGCTCCGAGAATTGACAGCAAATCATCCATGGTAAAAAAAAAAGGAGGGGAAAAAAAAAAGAAACAAATTTCAATGCCCAGATCCCCTGCCCCCAATATCTCTGTCTTTGCTTCATGGTTGGCAAGGTTGAACTTATTTTCAATAATTACACAGGAACATCATGACTACTTCAGCTGATGAAGGGCAATTCTTGAGCATGCTTCTAAAGCTCATCAATGCCAAGAACACTATGGAAATTAGTGTTTACACTGGCTACTCACTTCTTGCCACTGCTCTTGCTCTTCCTGATGATGGCAAGGTATTTTCTATTACAGACTAAAACTAGCAAGATCTCAATAATGTTCAGGTCTTCAGGAACTTAGCGACCTAGAAATTGAAAACATTAACTAGTGGCATTTTGTGTGGTAAAGAAAACTGAGATAATTCCAGGAGGGTACAAGAATAATCTATTGTTAAACGTTTCAGATATTGGCCATGGACATCAACCGTGAAAACTATGAATTGGGTCTACCTGTCATTGAAAAAGCTGGTGTTGCTCACAAGATTGACTTCAGAGAAGGCCCTGCTCTTCCAGTTCTTGATCAATTGATCCAAGACGTAGGTTAATTTATGTATATGTATATATATACCCTTCGAACAAAAAGAAAAATCCAGGCAATGTATGTTAGATTCAATTCTGACTCGAGATTAACGATTTACAGGGAAAATACCATGGAACGTTTGATTTTATCTTTGTGGATGCTGACAAAGACAATTACCTCAACTACCACAAGAGAACAATTGAACTTGTGAAGGTTGGAGGACTTATCGGCTATGATAATACCCTATGGAATGGCTCAGTGGCAGCACCTCCTGATGCACCACTAAGGAAATATGTCAGGTTCTACCTTGATTATGTTTTGGAGTTCAACAAGGCCATTGCTGCTGATCCAAGGGTCGAGATTTGCCAGCTCCCTGTTGGTGATGGAATTACTCTGTGCCGCCGCATTAGCTGATCATTACAATGGAGTTGTCAGTTGTATAATGCTGCTCTTGTCTGAGTTGTGCAATACAAACATGCAGCCACGTATAAGGGTTCTAGGGTTAGTGACCCAATGGTTGAATACTTATTTCGTAGCACAGAAAGTTAAAGGTCGCACAGTTCCAAGTGATGTGTTCATGAATGTTAATTAATATCTAAATAATGTATCAAAACTTAAAAAAAAAATACATGAATACAATGTTTCATGTTTCTTTTTTTCTCTCCTCTTTATTTGTTAAAAAAATAATGTTTTTATGGAGAAATTTTGTCTGAACTAACTCAAAACATAAATATATAGAGTTTGTATATTTAATTGATAGATATCACCATAGTTTTAGGTCTATGATAATTGAAGTTTAAACAAGAAAAATATATTTTTATATAAGAATCTTTAAAATAAGAAAAACTATATTTTGTTGTGAATTGATCACAAGAAAGGAGATACAAATGGTTATATGCATGTTCAATTGGTTGAGGCACAAATGAGGGTGTGGTTGATTCGGCCAACAATCATGCTCAGAACTGAATCGAAACCAACTAGAATGATTCAATTTAAATCGATTGCTGGTCACACTAGTTGGATACCTTCTTGCTATATTCATCTTTAGCAAATACATAAATTTGGCCGGAATTAATTATAATAATATATTTTCATCCTTGATCTTTTATTTTTGATTCATTATATTCTTAAACTTTAATTCAGTTTCCTCATATGTTGGGGGATCTATCCCTTTGCATTTGGGAGGCGAAATAGCAAAGATGGATGAAATCTCCCATTATATTTCATGTAAGACTTATGATGCAAAAATTAGACAATTTTCTAAAAATCATCTATATGAAGTCAAAAGCTTAATTAATTCAAGAAAACTACCACAATTAACTTGATTTACTGTGACAAAATTTTTAATAATATGCTCTCTTTATTTTGTGGTTTACATTTTTCAGCATTTGATGCAACTCAACTCAACTGAACTCAACTAAGTTTTTATCCCAAAAATTTGGGATCGATTATATGGATTTTCTTTCTTCACTCTAAATGATTTTGGGTTAAATTCTCGAAAATGTGTAATGATTCTAGGCCATGTTGTACTAGTCTCCTCCAGGTCAGTTTAGGTCTACCCCTTCTTTTCTTTCTATCATCTAATCTAATGTGCTCTACTTGTCTAACTGGAGCCTCTGTATATCTACGTTTCACATGACCAAACCATCTCAATCTCTCTTCTCTCAACTTATCCTCAATTGGCACCACTTCTACTTTTTCTCTAATACTTTCATTACGAACTTTATCTAGTCTAGTATGGCTACTCATCCACCTTAACATTCTCATCTCCGCAACTCTTATCTTAGACACATATGACTCTTTCAGTGCCCAACACTCACTACTATATAACATGACCAGTCATATGGCTGTACGGTAAAATTTTCCTTTTAACTTATTAGGAATCTTGCGATCACATAAAACTCCCGTGTCACGTCTGCACTTCAACTATCCGGCTTTAATCCTATGACTAACATACTCCTCACATCCCCCATCTACTTGAAGGACTGAACTGAGATATTTAAAGTGATTACTTTGGGACAGTACCACTCCATCCAAACTAACTCCTTTCCTATCACCAGTTCGGCCCTCACTGAACTTGTAATGCATGTATTCTGTCTTCGTTCTACTTAACTTAAAGTCCTTTTACTTTGGAGTACTTCACCAAAACTTTAGTTTTCTATTGACTCCTTCTAGCATCTCATCTATTAAAACTATATTATCCACAAATATCATACACTAAGGGATACTCTCTTGGTACTAAGTTATTATATCTAATGCTCCAGACATCATTTTGAGTTGTTATGCGAAATCCTCAAACTCTATAAAATAATAAGAAAAAAAAAGTGGGCCTGCATTAATGCAGGTTCCACAATTATGAGTAGGCATTAAAGGAAAAGGAAAATAGTGATGCCAAGGAGAGAATTTCCCAATAAATAAATTTGTTTCATGTAATCTTATCTAGATAACATCTAAACTAACATAAAATTTTTTATCAGAAGTTTTGAGAAAAAAAAAATATTTAGTTTGGTTGGCCTATTTAAAAGGAAAACTTTATCAACACCAACTCAAATAACAACAACAACTAACTCTTAATTCCAAACTAGTTGGGATTGCCTATATGAATCCTTTTTTTCCAATCAACTCAATTTGAAACTAATTTCTCAACAATGTCCAAAAATTGTAAATCTTTTGATACTAAGGAGACAGTTTATATGCATACCTGATATAGCAGTTTGCTTATTATCTGAGCAGTAGTCAAAGAACTTACCGGCACTTCAGGATGAGCGCTATTTTATCTCTCAGCTTGTATTGTCAATCTTGACCTAAGCGGTATATCAAAAGGGCTAGCATTATCAGCTCTCACTAATAATTCCCTCTGTCTTGCAGCAATAGGATCGCCCTTATGTCGTGGGTAGTCACTGCCTTGCCTCTAGGCTCGGTTAAATTGACAACTTCTAGGGTTGTTGTGATTCTCTATGATCATGTGTAGTGGAGCTATTTCTAGAATTGAATGCAACATTTCTAGGAGAGTTTGTCTCAGGGACAACATTAAGGTTTCTTAACATGTGTTCCAAATATCCCCTTTGAAATTCAAAAGGAAGCATGCCATTTCTTTGAGTGTTCCTTGAGTTGCCTTCCACAAGTGATGCATGTACTCCATTTAGAGTATAAGTAGAAGTGAAGGGTAGACCAATTCTTGACCTGGTGACATCAATCCACTGGAAAGGCTGCATACTTTCTAAAGAATAAGAAATAGGGATAGGCTATTGCATTGGAGGAGTAGGTTGAACTATTGCAGTCACTGAGCTAGTTTTTGGAGCATAATCAAATGATAAATGAATAGCTAGTTGAGCAGGTAACTATGGATGAGAATTCCTAGTGGTCCATGTTGCCAAGTTAGTTGGCAAAAAATCTTGATGATTCACAGTTTTCTGGGAGTGCTGAGCTTCTCCTACATCACCTATGGTTTGATGGGTATCACTTGGCCCTGCACTAGCTCCAAGTCCACTTGCTGCAACACTTAAGGCTGATGTATGACAGGAGCTGACTCTAAAGAAAGCACAAGTCCAGCACCCAACTGCTCATCTGTAGGTGCTCGTCTTAGGCGGATATCTCTTTGGGAGTGCTTAGCTTCTCTTGCCACACCTATAATTTGATGGATATCACTTGGCCTTGCACTACTAGAGAAATCATAAAAAATCTAGATTTAAACAATACGAAAATTAAAAGTTTTTCTAGAACCAGTAGGTTTGATGTGAATATGTAGCTACAAATTACCAAACTAAATGAGATTGATTAAAAAATTTCAATTACATGATTGATAAGACACTAATAATTTGGTAAATCAATCCCATGCTAAAAATAACCCAACAAGGAAAAATAATAAATTTAATGAGCTCTTATTAAACTTATTGTTTTTTGCCCAACTTAGTTGAAAAATTGGTAGCCAATATTTTTTAAATTAAATTTTACGTAATAAAAAAGACTTTCAAAAGAATTAAATTGTGAGTGATGTACATAAAATGCCTAGGTCTAGTTACTATATTCGTTATTGGCTCCATATATATAAATGTTATAACCCTCATAATTTATATTTTTTATTGGCCCAATAAAGTAAAAACTTTAATAGACAAATATTCTAATAACTTAAGAATTTTTTTATTGGCCCAATTAAATAAAAAATTAATGAGTCTATATTTTAATTTTTAAAAGATTAGATTTATTGACCTAACAAAATTGAAAAATTGGTTGCCCATATTTTTAAAATTTTTATTTAGGCAATAAAAAAATATTTTAAAAAGATTCAAATTCTTTAATACATAAAACATCTAGATATAAATGTTATATTTGTCTAACACCGAACTCATGAGTAGAAACTAAGTTACAACCCCTCCAAAATTTTAAATTTTAATTTAGAGTATTTTAACCTCTAACATTTAGCGTAGAAATTTTTTTTTAACAAAATTTTAAAAGGTTGATTTTCTTTATTAGCCTAATTAAATAAAAAAAAATTCAATTATCACATATTCTAATAAATTAATTTTATTCTTTTTATTGGCCCAATTTAGTTGAAAAACTGATAGCTAATATTTTTTAAATTTACTTTTAGGTAATAAAAAAATTAAAAAAGAATTAACTTGTGAGCGAGATGCATAAAACACATTACTCTACTTGCTATATTTGACGTTGGCCCCATATATTTAAAAGTTATAATCGTCATTATATAAAAAACAAGGACTTTGATAAAATTGTCATAATTTTAATAGTGGTGCATTCTTATCACTAACCCGTGTGTGTTTGTGTTTTATCTATTGACAAAAAAAAAGCAAAAAAATCTATGGGTAAACATATTAATAATTAAAATTTTTTTTTGTCCAATTAAACAAAAAATTAATGAGCTCATATCAGATATAGATTTGAAAATTGGTCAACTCAAAAGGGCTATATTGCTACAAGCAAAACACTAGTTCTTGTCTCAATGTAAGTGTATGCATATGTGTATATGGGTGGGTTAAATGGAGGTTATTTATATGCACAGGTTAGTGAAAGATTTTAATTTTAAATGAATAGTAGTATGAAAATAAAAAAATTTCCAATAATAGATATGAATCATAATACAGATGAATAACAGACAACTATGGTAATAAGGTGGCATAGTTAGCTACTAACCAATTGGACTTTCACTCCTCAAGAAACCCTCACCCTGATGGCCTCGTGTCATGACTCACTCTTTCTACAAAATCTCTCTTTTTCTCTATCTAAATCTGAGATTTTATGGAAACAAACTCTGTTTCCAAAGAGCGTCGTTATTTCCTTAGCTTTTGATTATACAAGCCCGCATTGCTTGTGTGCCGTGTTTTGGTGGATATTCTTTTTCCCACTTTCTGTTTCTGTTTCTTTTGGTTGTTTCTTAGCATTTTATTCCTTTTTCTCCTTTTTTTTCTTCACTTTTTTTATCATATTTTAATTGTTTAGATAGATATTCTAGAATTTAATCAGATTCTCTCTTAGATAATATTCATCATTACATTTTTCTATTTCATTATTTTTTTTAATTAATTGGATAGATTAATTTATGCTTATCTGAAAATAATATTAAGGTAAAACTTTTTCAACAAAAATCTAATTCCTTTTTTATTAAGTGTGAATTAATCATTTGTTGTATTGCACTTATAGTCATATATGAATAGATTTTTATTAATTTTTATTTGTTACGAATTAATGTCCATACATTGTATATTATGTTTTCATTTATGATTAAATTAGAAACAAATCTATATTAAATGTGAATTAATTATTTGTTGTATTGCATTTATGGTCATATATGAATCTATTTTTATTAATTTTTATTTATTATGAATTAATGTCCACACGTTGTATTATGTTTACATTTGTAGTTAAATTAGAAACAAACCAACACTAACTGTTAATTAATAATTTATTGTCTTGCACTTATGGTCTTATATGAATTTATTTTTAGTAATTTTTTTTATTTTGAATTAATCTTTATTGTGAATATTATTGAAGGTTTTCTTTCTACTTTGTAGAAATTTTAATTATTTGGTATTTGTACTTTTTTTTGCCATATAATAATTTTGGTGTAATTTTTTTTAGAAAAATGGACAACTCATTCATAAGAATTATGCAATTATTTTCATTTGTGGATGGTTGTCTTTGATTCTATCTTTGGGCAATGCAAGTGCAATGCAATTTAAACCCCTTCTTATAATCTAATTATAATTTATTGATTGTTGCATGAGATTATTGCTTAATATTTTTTTGAAAATAAATTATATAATTATTTTCATTTGTGGATGGTTGTCTTTGATTCATCTTTGGGTTATATAAATGATAAAAAATGTAAAGGAAAATGGAAAAATTGTTTAGATATAGCATTTTGATAAACTGCATCCAATATTCAAGTTGAAAATTAAAGGAACTTATTATTATTATTTTTTTAAAGGAACTCATCTAACTAAACCATCTTCGAGAATTGCTTGCTCATCCAGGCTCCAATCTATGGAGATACTATAGTTATGTTTTAATGCTGTCCTAAAAATTTTATACTTGAATTTTCATGTCCGTTAATATATTTGCTTCAGTGAAATTAATATATCAAAAGATAAGTTTTATTGCTTGTTTGTTTGGCTAAGCAAGGGCTATTTAGATCTCAAAATTTTAATGCTTTCTTATGAAATGACTAGTTGGTTGTGTTTGTGGCTGCGTCTAAATCCGATGAATCAATTGTTTTCTTATTTTCTTTTGAAACAATAACTTGGTAATCTTTTATTGTTAATGTTTTGGTAGTTCTCTTGGTTGTGTTAATGGAGTCATATTGCTATATCTGTGGTCTGGTCTTGGTTGTCCTTTTATAGCAGGTTTTTTTCCCTTAGAATGTCAGATTTTAGGTCTAGGTGTATGGAGATAGCCTGTTGTCATCACCATATTTTTGGCCGATCCCCGAAATCAATAGACTTTGAAATCGATCCCCAACACTAAGTCTCCTTATCGTTTAATTCATTACCGGTCTCTCAAACCAATTATCAAGTCTCCTTGCCAGTCAATCACATTTCCGATCTCTCGTCAAACAAAATCAAGCCAACATTGGGTCTTCATGCCATCCAGTCTTATTTCCGATCTCCCTTTTATAAATATTGTGGATAATCGTTTAATAAAGTTAAGGTTTCAATCCGGCTTAATGGTGCTTCCGATCTTAAGTGTTCGAATCAGGTTTCCAATTTTAATAATCTTAAGTTCCGCTCGGTGTTTATTCTCGGCTTAGGCCGATCTCATGCTTACAATGTTTTTTCGACCTCTCATACATAGATTAATAATCGCTTTCAAGTTTGATGTTCTAACATGTTCAAACAATCAGGCGCTTGTACAACTTAGATACTTTCTGATCTCATCAAACAAAAGAGAGAATTTCATTTCATTTCGAAGTAGAAAAATACAAGTCATTCGGCTGGAGGATTACCCACAGCCTGTTTTACATTTCGCTCACCCTCTCTATCTCCCTCAGCTTCCTCCTCGCTCTCCTCTTCGTCTTGGGGAGCCAGGTCCACCATCCAAGAAAAGTCCTCCTCAGGATAACGCCTCCTGAGCTCGGCCAAAAGGTCCCCGTGGGCGTTCACGTAAGCAACGGCCTCCCTCGTCACTGCCTCTTCTTCTTTTGCTCTAAGTTCTTCAGTGAGGCAAGCGACATCAGCAGCTTAGAGCGTCCGAGCTTCTTCAAGATCATGAGCCTGCTCGGCCAATTTATCCTCATAGAATTTCATCCGCCCCTCAATTTCAGCTATATAGTTTTGGGCGGATGAAAGTTGGGCTCGGGCAGAAGCTGCATCCTGGCTCGCCTTCTGGATCTCCTGCCTCAAATGATGAGCCTTTTCCCTAATGATATGCTGGTTCACCAAGCTCTCCACACTCAAGCTCATCATCTGGGCCAGGAGATCATCAATGTTGCCCTGGGTCAGCCTGTGTCGATCCTCCTGGAGGCATATGGAAGCTCCCAGAACCTTTGCCAAGCCCGGATTCTCCCGTACAGATCGTTTCTTCTCCAAGGAATGAATGAGGACCTGGGTGCCACGGGAAAGGGTCCTCGTAGTATGTTGGGAAGGATCACCTTCCACACTCGAAGGAGCAGGTGGAGGCGGTGGTTCTTCTTATCGAGGAGGAGACCGGACTACTTCTATTTCAGGGATCGGTGGTCTCGAGGGTCGGGATGAGCCTCTCCGCACCTCTCTCGAATCATGCCTTATCGTCTGTGAGGCCTCGGCGTGCTTCATCTCCCGCACTTTCTTGGAGACCTCCCTCTTATGCTTTCGGCTCTCTTTGGAAGCCTCGCTGCCCGCCATACCTGCACAAAGAAAAGTCAGTGAGTTCGCTAAGGCCCAGAGATCAGAGATGTAGAAAGTACCAGGGCCGAGATCAGAGAGCTGAAGCCCGCGTTCTTCACCGGTAACCAGCCGCATCATCCAATGGTGCAGTTCGGCCATCACCGCATCTAAATAGGAGAACTTCTGAGTGGCCGCCTGATCCTTTAGCTCCATTACCATTGCGCCCTCATCCCTACTCAGGGCGATATGCTTCGGAAGTGGCAGGACTAGATATTGCCAGCTTCGGGGGAAACCTTCAAAACCGTTCGGCATCTTGCTCCTCAACGTGAAGAAGCGATTTTTCTAGTTCTTCAGTGAGGAGGGCAGATCGGTAAAGAGCCCACAGTGCGGTTTTGCTTGAAAGAACCAGTACTCATCGTCCTTTCAACGAGTGAGCCTATGCAGTTCAGCGAACACCTTCGCTGTAGGATCGAGTCCCTTAGCTCGGCAGAGGCCTCTGAAGGCTACCAAGATCCGCCATGAGTTCAGGTGTACTTGAGCCACCGATACATGGTGAAATTTTAAGATGTCCTTGAAGAAGTCGTTAAGGGGAAACTGAAGCCTGGCTTTTAATTGATCTTCGTACACCATGATCACATCATTTTCCTCGAAAGAGTGATTGGCTCTGAGATCGCCATGGCATCTGATAAGTTCAAAGGAGTCTGTTTGAAGGTTGTACACTTGACTAATAGATTGCAGATCGGTCTCTTAGAGGACCGACGGTAACTCATCCACCAGGAGATTTTCTCTACCCGGGGAAGATGTCTGCTTGATTGAGTTGCTCGACCACGAACTAAAGCGGAAGTCGTGGGAGGTTCAGATTGCCCGCTTGGTCCGACCACTTCAACTTCATTCGATGACCACGAGACATGGACGGAAGGGGGGCTCGCCGCTCTCTGACCCTCGGCGCCACTCATTTTCAAAGAAATGAGAGAAACTTAACTAAGAGAAAGATCAAAACCCTTACCGGAATGTGATCGGCATCGGAAGAACTTAAAGAAACGAGAGAATTTTGGAATCGCTCGCGAGGTGCTGAAAATGACATAAGGGAGCAACTGACTGACCCTTCCCCTATTTATACCCGTCTGAGCATTTAATGCTTACAGTGTCCCAAGCGGCGCATCAGTTAGCAGAATTTGCCCACTTTTCTGACACGTCGCAAGAACATTCCAGAAACTCCATAGATAAATAAAGGGAGATCGGCTGGTTAAAGATCGACGGATTAAGGTAGATGTTCAGAATTACAGATCGGCTAAGGGCGATTTAGTTAGGAATCAGATCAGATATGCACATTAGAGATCGGAAAATAACCAATGCAATAATAAAATGATAACTATCAAAATAAAATTTCATTTCATTTCCAAAAGGTCAGATTACATCATTTGGGCGATCTCAAGAGATCGGATTACATCATTAAGAACTTTTAAAGGTCAGATTACATCATTTGGGCGATCTCAAGAGATCAGATTACATCCTTTAAAGGTCATATTACATCATTTGGGCGATCTCTAAAGATCGGCAGTACATCCTACCTAGTAAAGACTTATGTCAAAGCCTAGTCTCGTGGCTGAATCAAAAGATGTGTTTGATCAGAAAACCAGCCATCGACATCGGATAGATGTATAGCTTAGATGGAGTGACTATGACTCTCATGATAATGAGAGGAGTCCTTATCGATGTCATCAACCAGAACCGAGCTGCAGTCGGGACGCCCGATGTGTGGAGGAGCCAAATGAACTTCAAAAGGCAGTCACCAATGTTAAGAGGGAAATTAGCAGTCTTCTCGCCCAAAATCGGTTCACCGATTATATCGGTAGACCGACTCGAGATCGGTACGATCGATATTTTCGATCTTGATCGGTAAATTAGTTCGGTTCTCTCACTATCATCAGATGTGGTTATCGTGATTTTCTGATCAACGGGGTCGTAAATTTTCAGTCGTTGAACAAAGTGAACAATCGAAAAAAGATTAAGAGCAGTCGCTATGGCCGAGATTGTTGCTGGAGCAACTAGAACAGGAGAAGTGAGAAGCGGAAAGAAGAGAAAATGAAATGTGGAAAGATGCCCCGTTGAAGGCATATATATAGAGAGGGTTTGAGCATTTATTACTAGCGGAAATCGAAGCGGATGCCTCGGTAATCGAAGGAATAAATGCTTTGACTGAATTAGCCCGGATAGAGGGGAAGGTTCTGGAATGGGAGAGATCGGGAGAGGGGCCCGGCATGAGAGATCGGAAAAGGATCGTAATAGAAAGATCGGAAGGAATGGGAGATCGGAAAGTAAGGAAAGGATGAGACAATTTCTGATAACCCTGTTCATAATCAGAGCAGAGGTAGTTAAAGCATTGCAGGTAAGATCAAATCTTCACCGCACGCTTCATTTGCAGAATCGCCCACAATACTGACAGGTGCCAAAACATGTCATGGCAGTCTTGCACATCTCAATCTCCATCGTTTATCTTACTTGTAAGGACAAGCCTAGAGCCCTTGGATCAAAGAGAAGATGATAAGACCGACGCCTTTTATTCCCGGCCCTCGGATCTCCCTTGATAAGAAGATTTTGAGCCGTTGGATTAGAAAAGAGAAAGGACAAATATTCTGAATAGGATCTCAGCCGTTCATTTTGATTCTCTTCAATTCTCAGGCATTAGATCATGTCCTTTAAAATCCAAACCTTCCATCTCCCTCAGGGGAAATTCTGACCCTTTATTGGGAGCACCCGTTCCCTATAAATACCTGCAAGAAAAAAACTATAGAGGGGATGAAAAAAGGGGTGGCGATTATAGTGGAAAGGCTCTGAAACTTGATTCAGTCTTGCTACTCTGCTATTTTTAAGTTTTCAAAATAGAAAAACTTCAGAAACCAGTTTTCTAAAGTATTTCCATTGAAGGAGTGTTGGACACTGAAAATTTTCATTTTCAGTTTGTTCATTACTCTGCGATACCATCTCTCAGTTTCAGTTTTGTCTTCATCATCTTTATATCCACTTTTTATTTTCCAAGCTCAATCTCATTCCAACCCGGTTACTGTTACTTCGGCTCGACTGCATTCTAACTTGGTATTCTTTATTTCAAGGCAAGCATTAGTCCCCAGACTATTAGCACACAGCTCCACAATATTTGTGACTCCATAGTTAGTTCAATAGATTCAACCCCCTATAGGTGAGCGTCTAGACCGTTGCTTTATCAAGTGCTCGTTTTGATTTTTTTTGTTTTCATGCTCGAATTTTTCGTCAAGTTTATGTCATGTTAAGGAGCCCCACGAAGGTGGTTATTCTCTTGAGTTTACCTTTTTGTTCATCAGTTCATGTTATTTATTTGTTCTTAGCCTTTATTACCTTCAAATGTAGTTGTTCTGATTACGGGTAATGTGTAGGTAGTTTGATAAAATGTTGGTAGTTGTATATTAACACAAGAGTTTTTTTAAAATAATAAAAGTTTGGATAATAAATCGGAGGAAAAGTTATGAAGTCAAACCACTAAACAAGCTCAGGAGATAGCCTGGTATAGTGGGGAATCGAGGTAAGGTCGGATCCCAGACTAGTAAACGAAAGAGATCGAACATTGTCTATTAAAAGGTATCGGTAAGGCGATTACAAGGGAGATCGATAAAAATTCAGTCTGGTATCCCCTACCTAGTTATAAGGTATCAATGAGTTAAGAGAAGCCTTTTTTCGGTTCTCAGCATTTTCGGATGCCAGAACCCTTAGTCTAAGGTTCTTATGATATACGATCGTAATTAAATTCTAAGAGGTCGGGGGAGAGTTCTTACCCGATCCTCATTCAAATAAAAACAGGAGATCGGAGGAGAGTTCTTATCCGAGATCCTTCATTAAAACTCTAAAATTACAAACTTAAAGAGATCGGAGGAGAGTTCTTATCCGATTCTCAATCAAAATTTTAATAAATATTTAAAGAGATCGGAGGAGAGTTCTTATCTGATTCTCAATCAAAATTTTAATAAATACTTAAAGAGATCGGAGGAGAGTTCTTATCCGATTCTCAATCAAAATTTTAATAAATATGTGGAGATCAGAGGAGAGTTCTTATCCGAGATCCTTCATTAAAACTCTAAAATTATAAACTTAAAGAGATCGGAGGAGAGTTCTTATCCGATTCTCAATCAAAATTTTAATAAATATATGGAGATCGGAGGAGAGTTCTTATCCGATATCCTTCATTAAAACTCTAAATTAAAAACTTAAAGAGATCGAAGGAGAGTTCTTATCCGATTCTCAACCAAAATTTTAATAAATGCTTAAAGAGATCCGAGGAGAGTTCTTATCCGATTCTCAATCAAAATTTTAATAAATATGTAGAGATCGGAGGAGAGTTCTTATCTGAGATTCCTCACTCAAACTTTAAACAGATTACCCCTAGAGATAGGGAGAGGTTTTTACCCGAATTCTCTCGAATCTAAAATAAAATAGCACAATACGCAAAGTAACCCTCAAAACAAAAAATCGCTACATAATGCCAACTCACTGAGGGTCGTCTCGTGTACTTATGTTTCTGGGTAACCCGAAACAGTGAAAAATCAAATATTCCCTTTTATCAAAGGGATTAACATCATCATTCTATCCCAATCCCCCAATTACCCTTTTAATTTATGAAAGAGCATAAGATTAAATCTATGTACCCTCATGGAAGTACGAGGCGGGGTGCCTAACACCTTCCCCGCCCGTATATGGACCCCGAATGTCACACCCTACCCCTCTATAAGGCATAACATGATCCCGTAGTATACCTAAAGAATTACCAACTTCGTCTACTGATAATCCATTAAATACACTACAAGGGATTTTAAAACTTTTCTTACTTCTTTTACAGTGGTGAGCACTATTTACAGGTGTTAAAAAAAATTTTTTTTTGACCTTAAGTGAAAGAGCTAACACATTTGGACTATTAGTAATTCCTGTAAAAATTTTGGCAGAGTGCCATCTGTATTTTGGATAAAACAGTTCTTCAAAAACCTGTAAAAAGCACTTCAATATTTTTCTCAATCTCCACTTCAATAGTTAAACAACAAAATATATTTCTCAACTCAAATCCATAAATTTTTTTTTCAAAGACTGAGATAAAAGAAATACAGTACAATTTTTTTACAAGCCAAAATAACTCATAATTTATTTTACAACTTCAATGTACAATTTTAATTTACAACTGCTCAAAACCAAGAACAATATATACATACAGTGAACATACATTACAGTACAAAATGCAAAATGTGGTATACTCAATATACCTGATGATCTCTCGCTGAATGTACTAGCAGCCTAATCTGGCACATCCTGTCTGTCTACTGCGGCAATGAAAGCTATCGCTGAGACAATGTCTCAGTGGTGCACAACATTAACCAAATACAACTTTAAATCACAATTCATAAATCATATAAATGATGGATACGTAAAACCATAGTTAAATTCAAGACAATGAATGTCATAAGGAATTTAACACAATATCACAATAAATCTCAGTAATCAAAACGTAGTTAAATTCAAAAGACAGTAAATGTCAATAAGAATTTAAACTCCATTTCACAAATTATCAAAGCTCATAATAACACAATTTAGTCGAATAATTTAATAACACAGTGTTGCCAATTCATTCACAACTTAAGCCGTGACACAAATTTCCGATCAATACCGCGTTGTACACCATGACAAAGCAATCACGACCCCACTAATCGAAATCAATGAGGAAGGAAGCTAGCTATATAATGAGTACTCATCCGATCACCTCAACTGGTAAACTAGAGAGGGAGAAAAATAAACAATCACTACTCCATAAATGGAGAAGGAAAATAAACGATCACAACCCCATAAATGGAGAATGAATGATATGATACTGTCATGCTAAGTGTGAACACAAAATCAATTCCAAACATTTTATTCAAATGATTTGTGAGAATCCAATAAATTTCCAAAGTCATAATTTCATTCACAAAATGGCAACACAATTCATAATTAACTTCAATTTTCACAAATCACACTAAATCAATTTTTCCACAGTTTCAAACCATTTACAATGCTTTTCAAGCAATAAGTATCCATTCAAACACATTTCCATAATTGAAACAATAATATACAATTAGTCATAATTTATTTCAATTGAAAAATTCAAAAGAAATTACTGTTGTGCACAAACCTCTGATAACTGTCTCTTGGTCTTGACTCAGTGTTTCCTTCCCTTTCCCTAAGTCTTTGCTAACTAAGAAACACAATTTGAGGTGTTTTAGTACTCATTTAAACTGTCTCTGACGATAATGCTTGATAATTAATTCACTGAATTCTATTATTTGCTTAATCACCTAATATGTTGACCCTCAATGCGTTCTAGGTAAATTAGGTTTTAATGTTACTAATATGTCACATTCAATAGTCTTTTAGGGTTGGTACATGTTACCAATTTTATTTCTATGTATCTTGCATTTTCTTGCAATTTACTGGATTCCGGGATACTAGTTTGACCTAGCCGGACGACCTAGTTCCCTCGGTTTTCGGGTTTTGGTCAAAACTACAAACTTGTAGATCTATGTCTTATTGCACGTGGGGCAAAATTTCAGGTCATTCCGAGTTATGTAGACCAAGTTATGGTCATTTTACTATTGCTGGTCAAAGTGCATCAAAATTGGTCACTTTAGGTCATTTTAGGTCAATTTTGGTTCGGCCAGTTTTTGGACTCGAACTTGTGCAAGATTTTTGACTTGCTTATGGTCATTTCTGGGCTTTGGTGTCTTCATAAGACTTGTAGATATAGTTCTTAACTATTCATGGTCAAAATTTCAGGTCAATTGGACCTGTTTTGAGTGAGTTATGGCCTAAACACTAACTGCTGCCGAAATGGTAACTTTTCAGGCCTTATTTGCACTTAATCCGGATTTGGTCATTTTTCAAGCTATCTTGCAAGCAGAATTTTGGCAAGTTTTCTTCATGAAAGTTGGCACATTTTGTGTGTAGTTTCACCTCCAATTGGTCTCATACCAATTGGAGCCACACACTCAAAATTCTAGGCCTAAAACTCAAATTGCCTTATTGCATTTTTTTCATACACATCAAGGATCACTCCTAACACTTACCAAACTCAGCATTCAAGTCAATTCTGGTTGTACCATAACCTAAACATAATGTACAACATATTATAGGTCATTTTGGCAGCTTACAATTACATTCAATATACACCATAAAGTGCAGAATTTTTCAACTCAATTACAACAATTCAAGTACCTAACCATAACACTTTTACATGTTCAACTTCACACCATCATACATACCCTCAAACTGCCATAACCACTATCACAATTCAACACCATAATTCCATAAACCAAGCATGAATTCCAGCATTCCTCAAGAGTTAACAAACTGCCGCAATGGTACCTTTACATTCCATTAATTTCCAAGCTTCAAATTTCAATTCACATTTACATATACTAAGTATACATCACCCAAACAATTTCCTACATAATATACATTTAATCAATCATTTAATTCACCATTTACAAGCAAAAATAAACTGCCTTCAAAGTGTTTCCATGGCTGCCAAAAGTACACATCCCCCTTTAAACATCAAACCTCAAAAATCTCTCCATAATTCAAGTACCCATAACATTCTTACTAACTTTAATGAAGCACTAACCAAAAACACAAACTTACCACTTTGGAAACTCTTCAAAATCTCTCCAAAACTTGGTCTTCTTGCTGCCTATCTACTGCCCAAGTGGTGTAGAACAGTTTTTGTAAAGGAAGCTAGTGAAAAATGTGGCTAAATCATGGTTGCATGGCTTGGTTAAGCTTTGGCCATGGAGTATCTTCAATGGAGGTTCACGACTGAAATTTTGAGAAGTGAGGAAGATGACAATCTGCTGGTCCAAATTGATGAATAAGTGGTCCACTTTGGTGGGTGAGTGGAGCACTAAGGGCCTTTAATATTAGTTTATTCATAAATTTCATTTTCCCACATTTAACTCCCCATTTTTGCTATTTATATTAGGTACCACTAATTTAATTTTTTATTATATTTTTCAAGTGTAATATTATTTATTTTTAATGGAAATTGAGGTCAAAAGACAACTCGGGGTGTCAAATGATCACAATGCCCCTGTTCGGGTTGCATTCCCGATTTTTCGGTAACACAGGGTTTTGTCTGTTTTTCGATTTCTCACTTTTCTTTGTACTAATTAATTAATTTTTCTTTGATATTTCTAATGATATTTATACTTCAATTGATGTCTCTTTAAGTCCTAAAAATATTTTTCAGGGTTCCCCGCGGTCCAGGGCTAGTCAACGGTCCACGCCGTGACTTCCCGGTGCGGTCACCCATCGCTAGGGTTCTCGGCTCGCTTAATTTGGTTACATTTCTTTGCTATTATTTTTCCTTTGTTTTTCTTGTATTTTCTTTTCTTATATTTCATTATTTTATGTCTCCTCAATTATAACGAAGTGTAGTTCTAGGCATCCTAGTTGTCCGGACAACACTGGTCACCGGAACAGTAGAACGCACTACCGAACTTAGGGGTGTTACACCGAACCTGGAATCTCTATTTTCGAAGTGGTTTCTTTTAATTTGTTTTCACAAATGGTTTTCTTTAATTTCTCTCAAAATTAAAGTGGCGACTCCTCACTCTTTCCCACTTCAGTGAGTGTTCGTCCAGGCGACCGCAAAATACCTTGCGACAGCTTGGCGACTCCACTGGGGACCTTTTTTTAACTCATCATTTAGAGGTCCAAGAATAGATCTAGTTTTATGCTCGTATAAATTGAAATCGTAATTAGGGGGTTTTTATTCGCCAAATTTGAAAAGTCTTGATATATCATTTTGTTATTATTCTAACCCTTTTTGCTTGTCTTGTCCCTACAGCAACTTTCATCAAAACAAAAAAAATATGCAAAAAAAAAAAAAAAACTCCCCCCACGAAGGGAAGAGGTAAATGTGTCCCTGCACACACTGAGTACTTACACAAGGTCCTCACACACTTCAACCCTATACCCGGGCTTTCTCACCCTCTAGGAAAGTAGGAGGGAGTCATGTAGTGGTACCCGTGGGTTTTACCCCGTTAGTATCCGTGAAGGCTTCTACTCAGATTGAAACTCATTCTATTTACCGTGATACCTGTGGAATTCTCCCGATTAGTATCATGGTGATAGAATGAGGCTCTACTGTTTACAGTAGGGGCAATTTGGGAACCTGTGGCTTTTAGAAAATTAGACCTTGAGCTAAACGATCACAATAGCTGGAAGCCGTAGCAAACTACCTCATAAAATAGAACTATCCAATTAGGAAGCACCTATTCGGCACTAGGATTTTCCCTATTATAGGACAAAAGGGACATACTTGCTCTCACCTTATTCTGTTTGTGTTTTCTTATGTTTTATTTTTTAGGGTAATCTTGGATCATACTGTTAGCAGGATCCACACATTTTCCTACTTTGACAAATATGTGGGTGTCACCCTACCAACAATATAATTCAAAATTACCTGAATTTATCTTGCTAATAAGTTTTCTACATAGGCATCACAGGAATTAAGGTCTGTAAAAGAATAAGCATCATTTTTTTTAACATGGCATCCTCGAGTTAGTTGGTGGAAGAGGTTCCTAGACAAGAACCAAATGCTAAACCATGGTCCAGACCACCTCATAGTTCAGCACCCCCGTGAAGTGATATCGCTGGGTCTGATGATGGCTTGTTACCTCCATTAGACCCAAGCAAAGTCGAAGTCAAAATGACCGGTCTCGAGGGTTTATCCAGTAGTTGGAGGTTGCTTCCCGATCATGTCAAGGCACAATTTGAGGAAAAATATGGAAGGATTGCAACCTTGATACGAGTCAAAGTCCAAGTCTCGGCATTAAAGGCCATGCTGTCGGTTTGGAATCCCAAGTATGGGGTGTCCTCCTTTAACGACATCGATACTACCCCCACTATGGAAGAATATCAAGCGTTGTTAGAAATTCCCTATGGGGCATAGAATCGGATCTACCTACACCTCGAGCAGAGGCAAACCTGGAAACGATTCACACATATATTGGGAATTCTCCCAGAAGAAGTGAAGGCAAGAGAAACTACCAAAGGGAACACACACGGTTGGTATTGGACCTATTTCCAAAAGCAGTTAGACCTGTACATCCGAGATAAATAATGGGAACGAGCTTCATTAGCACTAGCCTTGGGGATCTATGGCCTGATCTTATTCCCTGGGCCTTTGGGAATTATAACCTGCAGTGTCACAGAGATATTCTGGGCAGTAGAAAAGCAGAAGGTTAACCCAATACCTGCAATCCTTGCAGAGACTCTATTGACTCTCACTTACTGTTGACAACAAGGTAGGGGGTCTATCAAGTGTTGTTCTCAATTGTTGCACCTCTGAATCATCAGTCACATGTGTCCTATAGAGACAAAGGGGTTAACTTGGTATCCTGACCAGCCGCTTATTGAAAAGATGACCAGATTAGTAATTAGCCCAAAGGACGAGCTGCAGTGGCAAGAACGGATTCTGAGCTTCAACAGCCACGACTACTGTTGGAAGAAATTGTGGACGTCGGGTCAACCCATTTTGTTTAGCACAGGGAAAACAAGAGCTCTTGCCAGAATCTGAGTATGCCCTGAAGATATTCAACCCCGCCAGACAAGAAGAAAGGCTTTATGAGTATCTCAAAAAATGTCATTATATTATAAGGAGTCTCCCTGAGCCCAGGCCAATGTAAAGAGTGCTATGTATGAACTATTCGATTAATGAAATAACTTTGGGCCATTGTTTAGCAAAATTATGAATGAATAGTATGACTCCTGTAGGAACTATTCTCGCTAGGGTTATGCGAAAAGTCGAATGCACCATATGGACAAGTATCATAGACACGCATTCGATCCAGTTATTCACCGTTAGACTATTGAGTGATGCCATGATAAAATGGATGCAATTATTCTTTTATAGATCCCATTCCTGGCCTTCGGATGCCACCGTATCTTTTGTCCAAAATAGGACCTTTAAAATTGTATGAAATCCGAAATTCATTTTAAAGCCTTCTTCTTCTTTTCTTTTTTTTCCCTACAGAAAATCAACATTGCTTCAAGCAAAGCAAGTCTGACCAAACAAGCGGTTCAACCAAGACGAGTGTACTTAACAAGATCACGAACAAAAAAGATAATGGAAGACCAGGAACAAGGCCAGAACCTACAAGGACAAGTGTCCGAGTTAAAAGACCAAGTCTCAGAGCTCGTGAGATTAATGAAGGAGATGTCTCAAAATAAGCCTGCATCGGAGCCCAACTTACCACTACCTCCCCCACCTCCTACAATGGTTGATTCTCATCATGCTTCAACCTCTTTCACTTTCCAGCCGCCTATCCCGGATCCGACAATCACCGTCAACCCGGCTCCCCTAAATAATGACCTACCCTTCCCCTACTACCCGGCTGTCCCAAATGCCGAGACACACACTTCAATCCCTCCGGTTCCCCCTGCCCCTTATTTCCCAGCTGCGAGAATAGCTCATCCACTAGGAGAGAGCAGAGCCAGAGAAAATGAAAAGCTGTCTGCTCTAGAAGAAAGATTAAGAGTAATGAGGGCCTAAACATATATTGTTCAGTTGATGTGGTATCACTAAGATTGGTGCCAGACGTGGTGGTGCCACCCAAGTTCAAAGTCTCGGACTTCGACAAATACACCGGGAATTCAGATCCCCACATTCATCTAGCTACTTACATTGCCAAAATGTCTACCCTGACAGAAGACGATAGACTTCTAGTCCACTTCTTCCATGAGAGTCTCTCCGGGGCAGCCCTGAGATGGTGTATTCAGTTGGACAGGAGCAAATTGCACTCCTGGAAAGATTTAGCCGACGCTTTCCTAAAACAATACAAGTTCAACTATGACGTAGCCCCCACAAGGAGAGACCTCCAAAACTTGGTGCAGAGAGAAAGAGAAAGCTTCAAGGAGTATGCCTAGAGGCAGAGAGAGAAAGCGGCAGAAGTGTATTCTTCAGTTACTGATAATGAACTATGCTCTTTGTTCATTGAGACCTTGAAGGCGCCGTATTTCAATCTAATGATTGGAAATACCTCCAACAGCTTCTCAGACATTATTCAAGCTGGTGAGAGGATTGAAGCTAATCTCAGGTTAGGACGATTGCAGGAGGTGACTGAGAATCCTGCGAAGAAAATTGCCAGTTTTGGCAAAAAGAATGAGGGTGATGTGCATTCCATCACCCGACAGAACAACCACTCCCCATTTCCTCAGAACAACTACCGGCCATATCCTCCCCCTCATGGCCCAACAATTACCAACATTTCACCCCTTTTCCCAAATTATCCTCATCCACGCCCACAGTATCCACCACTAACAACTCACCAACCAAGACCACCTCCTCAAACTATTCAATCAAGACCACCCCAAAATAATCCAAGACCACAAAGGAATCATGATCCACCCCTTCCCCTCCCACTCGGCGAAATATACCAGTAACTCGTCGGTATAAACCAAATAGTGCCAATCCTCCTTGACCCAATTCAGCCTTCATACTCTAGGTGGTATGATGCCAGTGCCCGATGCGAATATCATGGAGGGGCACTTGGACACTCGATTGCTAACTGCGGGGCACTCAAGGGGAGAGTGCAAGCCCTAATCAGAAACGGGTGGTTAAAAATCAAAGGGAATGGCTCCCTTCCCAATGTCACCTCAAACCCATTGCCCAATCATGGTACGGGCAATGGTGTGAATATGATAGATTCTGAAGAAGAAAGGTTAACCTTGGAGGTAGATCAATTGATTTCTCACTTTGAGGAAATTTTTACAATGGCAGTGAGGGAAGGTTACCTCTACCCTCAAACACTGGGGTCTGAAGATAATGTAGGATGCCCCTATCACGGAGGAGTGGTTAACCACGAGCTGCGAAATTGTGGGGAGTTCAAACAATAGGTCAAGAACTTGCTGTCCCTCAAAATCTTAAGATGCCAAGCAAGGTCGAAAATGGAGAGCGAAGTAAATACAGCCAGATTCGGCCAGAATGCCTCCACCTCTAACCCCAGAATAACCTTCTCTGCCCCAACAACACCACCACCTGCAATGATTATCCAACTCGCCTCCCAACACAAACACTCATGCTGTGCCTTGGAACTACAATTTTCAAGTCTTCACTCAAGAAGCATCCAGCAGTACACCGGCTCCCAGCCGTACCTATACTCCACCCATCACTCCTCCTAGACAGTGCTTTGCTCCCCACGAGCATTTTAAGATGACCTATACTGGACCCTCCGGTAACGCTACTCCCCAACCAAATCCAAAGACAACCAGTAACTTTCCCCCACCAGATCAAGAGGTGGAATTCATAACCCGAAGTGGGAGGTGTTACGGGGGTGAAGAGAAGGAAAAGAAGAGGGGAAAAGCAAAAATGGGAGAGCCACTGGAGAACACAGAAGAGGAGGTCGAGGAGGGAGAACCTGCTGGGTCAAGCGGAGAGGAGGAACTGTTGCTTCAGATAATAAAGCAAAGCGAGTATGATATTGTTGAGCAGCTAAGGAAAATGCCTGCTCGGATTTCACTACTGTCACTAATTCTAAGCTCAGAAGTGCATCGCCAAGCCCTGCAGAAGATTCTGGGTCAGGCCTTTATTAACCCTGACATCACACCGGGGCAATTCGAGAAGGTAGTTGGTTAGATACAGGCATCTAGTTTCGTCACTTTCTCGGAAGATGAGATAGAGCTGGCTGGCTTAAAGCACACCAAGGCTTTACATGTAACAGTAAAGTGTAAGGGTTGTATAGTCTCCGAAGTCTTAATTGACAAAGGATTGGCCCTCAATGTTTTACCCAAAACCACCCTGGCCAGACTGCCTGTAGACCGGTCAAATATACGCCAAAGCGCCATGGTGGTAAGAGCTTTTGATGGCACTGGAAGGGATGTGCTTGGAGACATTGATCTGCCACTCCAAATCGGGGCATGCACTTTCAACGTCTCATTCCAAGTAATGGATATTGAACCGGCATACACTATGCTATTAGGAAGACCCTGGATCCATTCAGTGAATGCCGTCCCTTCCACCCTGCACCAGAGGATCAAATACATCATGGGTGGCAAGATCATAACAGTAAGGGGGGAGGAAGCCATGATGGTCACAAAGCCACAGTCAATTCCTTATGTGGAAACGACCGAGGAATCATTGGAAAGCTCTTTCCAGGCTCTTGAATTGCAAGAAACCACCTCGAGAAATGAAGGGGCCACGGCTATGGTGGCAAAGGTAATACTGAAGAGCAGTTATGAAAAGGGCAAGGGATTGGGCACCACATTACAAGGAATTGCCGAACCTATACTAGCCATCCAGAAGGTTGGCCGTTTCGGCTTGGGTTATGAGGAAGACGCCCTCATGGATAGGCGATTCTGGATGAGAAATATGCTTTGGGATCAGAGATTCGACCAGAAAATTGGGAAAATGAAGGTTGTCCCGAAAATCACAGATTTCTTCACCAAACCGGTCATTGAAAATCTAATGGAAGCTGAAGAATCACCCGACGGACCATCCATCTTGATTCCTTGTATGAAGCCCTGATCTCACCAATAGTTGAAGGGCAAGAACTGGACAACTGGACAGCAGAGGACATTCCTGTACTCAATCTCGAGTAAAGTACCTTTGGTTGTCTATACTTGATCATTTCATCATGGTGACAAGTGTAATACTGTAAATGGACCCTTTTCTTATGATCTACATGCATTCCAATACAATCAAATATATCAGCCCTACATAATATCCCAACTTATAGATTTTTTTATGGAAATTCCTTTTATTATCGAAATAAAATATATTTAAATTTATGAATTTTAAATTTTAAATTTTAAATCAAACATTTGAAATTCAAATCCTAAAATCCAAATACAACCTTATATTTTCAAATAGAAGTGATACAGGGATTAGGGATACCAAATAAACTTGCGAAAAACATAGCAAAACCAATGAAATAGGTGCAAGCAAGGTTCATTAACCGCAAAAGATAAGTTTAGAAGGCCTAGCTACCTAAGCCCTTTATTACGCGAATGTGTGCCTTACGAAACCCTAAGACTGAATCGAAATGCAAAGTCTTCAACAGAAGAAAATAAAAATAAAAAGAACATAATGTAATAAAAGATGCCAAGAAAGATAATCCATAGAAATGGCTTGTCCTGTAGTCTTTAGTTTATAAAAACCCTGAAATTAACGTAAATGATTGGGTGCACTTATCACTCACAAAAAAATTAGTTATTTCCTAAATTTAAAATTGTGGATCCACAATTCTGTAAATGAGAGTACACCCAAGATAATGAATAATAAATCTGCACCCATCGCTACAAAAAATCGCTTATGTTCTAAATTTAAAAGTGTGGAATCCACAACCTCGATGAGTGAGGGTGAATCGGGAGTATCTAATAATTTGCCCAAATTAACAATCTCAAACTTGCAACGCTTTCTTTTTGCAGATGGGGCGCTTATTCTTACGATCACCACTTAATGCAGTCAAAGTGAAAGTAATGCCCACAGTCCAGCTTTCCAAGATCTTCGCCGTCGGCATAAATCTCCTGCAAATGATTTTGGTGGACAGAATTATTTGCTAAACAAACTTAATAAAATCTAAGGAATTGCAAATAAACAATAAAACTTGACCATATATATAACCGCGGATTAGACATGCGAGTTTTTTTTTTTTTTCAACTTGCGCACAAAAGAACGAAGTATTGAACAGATCTCACCTGACAGATGCAGCATTTTTCATCTTCCAGAGGAGACCCTACTACATTTGCTTCATACTTTTGCCGCTTCATGTGGGCCTCAATAACAGCCCCAACTAGTCCACTGCGATACTCTATCATAAGCTCCTCTAATTCATCTAGTTCCTAAACAACAGAATCATTTTTCAGGTTAGGAAGTAGTGTCCAACAAAGAATTGACAACACTAAGTACCAACTCTGATTAGTATTTGTCACGGATTCTTCTACTCGCTTTAATTTTAAAGGTTAAACTAATGCAAATTAGCATCTAAAATCAAGCATCCAAAAATGATAGCCATAAATGTCGTATTTTTGTAATTTACCTCGGTCATTTCATCCTCTATTTCTTGATCTAGATCAGAATCTTCAGGTAGACCATGCGACACTGTATAGTTGATCATCGACAAATCCTGGCATACCATTAAATATTTAAAAATGATAAATCGACTCTTAATTAATTCAAAGAAGTTGAACACCATTGTTCTTACATTAAAAGTAAAAATAAAAATAAATAAATATTTAACAATTAGAAGTCATAGTTTCCCATGCAATTGTAGCAAGATATGCCGACAATGGTTTTATATTCTTTAATATGAAAACGAAAAATAATTGGATAACAGCTTTGCCTTGATGGAATGGTTTTTGAGATAAAAACATGCATAAATCTATCTAGATCCTACCTCATGCTGTAAGGAGCCACCCCTGCGCAAAATTTGCAAAGCATTGCGAACCTGATAATTTCAAGAATAAGCAAAACAAAAACCAAGTAGAGGATGGTTCGCTTGTTAACGAAGAAACCAAATAATGAAAAATAATCAATTCAGTTTACATATTTGAGCTACACAAATATTGGACTAATTATGAGGCGAACATATTCATACACATGAATAGAAACAGAAGAAATTAGGGAATTGTAAACAAAAAAAAAAAGAAAAGAAACAAATATAAAAGTTCTTTTTCCTAGAATTTGTTTGGATCATTTATACATTCTTCTAATCAAATATTATCTTTATATTGTCTTGATTATTTTGTTCATTCAATTCCAATTTTAGGACTCATAATCTAAATAGGAGTCATTTGTTTACATGTGATTAAAAAAAGAGATTCTATAAAGTGATTTTCATAACTAAAGTATATACAACTACGAAAGTGTAAAACATATCAGCCCCAAAGCTGATTCTTCGTTAAGATAAAATGCCCTGGCTAAGCTTGTTGTAAAATTTCAACTATTGGTACTTAGTTATTATATCTAATACTCCAGGCATCATTTTGAGTTCTTTTGCTATCCCTATGTGAAATCCTCAGACTCTATAAAAAAAATAAAAAAAAAAAAGTGGGCCTGCATTCATGTAAGTTCCACAATTGTGAGTAGGCAATAAAGGAAAAGCAAAGTAGTGGTGCCAAGGAGAGAATTTCCCAACAAATGAATTTGGTTCATGTAATCTTATCTAGATAACATCTGAAGTAGCAAAATTTTTTTATCATAAGTTTTGAGAAAAAAAATATATATTTTTAGTTTGGTTGGCCTATTTAAAATGCAAACTTTATCAACCCCAACTCAAATAGCAACAACAACTAACTCTTAATTCCAAACTAGTTGGGATTAACTATATGGATCTTTCTTTGCCATTCAACTCAATTAGAAACTAATTGCGCATCAATGTCTAAAAATTATAAATCTTTTAATACTAAGAAGACAGTTTACATGCATACCTCATATAGCAGTCCGCTTATCATCTGACTAGTGGTCAAAGAACTTACTGGCACTTCAGGATGAACACCACTTTGTCTCTCAGCTTGTATTATCAATCCTGACCTAAGATGTATATCAGAAGGCCTTGCATTGTTACCTCTCACTGATAATTCCCTCTGTCTTGCAACAATAAGATCACCCATATGTCGTGGGTGGTCAGTACCTTGCCCTTGTGGCTCTATCAAATTGACAACTTCGGGATTCTTTGTGATTCTCTGTTCATATTGCTGAGCTATGTTGTGTTGGGGGGACTGAATGGGAGTGGATGATTGGCGAACATGTATAGTAGAGCTATTTCTTGAATTGAATGCAATATCTCCAGGAGAGTTTGTCTGAAGGACAAAGTTAAGGTTTCTTAACATGTGTTCCAAATTTCCCCTTTGAAATTCAGAAGGAAGCATGCCATTTCTTTGAGTATTCCTTGAGTTGTCTTCAACAAGTGATGCATCTCCTCCATTTACAATATAAGTAGAAGTGAAGGGTAGAGCAATTCTTGAACTGGTGACAGCATTCCATTGGAAAGGTTGCATACTTTCAAGAATAAGAAACACCGACAATTTGTTGCATTGGAGGAGTAGGTTGAACTATTTCAATCACCGAGCTAGTGTTTGGAACACAATCAAATGATAAAGAAATAGCTGGTTGAGCAGTAATCGTGGAAGAGAATTCGTGGTCCATGTTGCCAAGTTAGTTGGCACAAAATCTTGATGATTCATAGTTCTTTGGGAGTCTTGAGTTTCTCCTACCACACCTATGGTTCCATGGGTATCACTTGGCCTGCACCAGCTCAAGCCCACTTCTTTGTAACATTTGAAGGCTGATGCATAACAAGAGCTGTCTCTAAAGTAAGCACAAGTCCAGCACCCAACCGCTCATCTTCGGTGCTCTTCTTTCTATGTTTTGAGGAAAACACTAGAACTAGCTTTTGTAAAGGCAATGACCTATTTGTGAGTTGGCCATTTCTGGACTCATGTTAACATTAAGTTGAAAGGGATTAATTAGTGACCCGAATGCCTTTCTTCCAAACTTTGAACAATTCCGATTACCGAGAATAGGGAAGACGGCAACTCAACTAATAAATCCTGATATTGAGCTAGAGTTTGAGTGTTCACACCAGAAGTAGATTTATCCATCCCATTAGACATCCCATTAGATGGTAAAATCCCATTAGACATCCCATTATCCATCCCATTAGATTTATCCATCCCATTAGATTTATCCATCCCATTATCCCCATTATTTTATTTCATCATCCCACAAATCATCTTGACTAATGAATCTTGCAATCGAGCAGGTTATGGTTGTTTATGCTAGAATTATATTGACGCATCTGAACCATAACAGGATGACCATCATAAACAGAAGCATCAGTTGGAACTTCATTATTCTGAATCCATCGAAGATTGATGCCATTGGGCCTATAACGCAAATAAAAGGCTCCTGGAAATGCATTTGAGGTGCTATCTTGACCTTGCATTGTGACCAACAGGTTTTCTCTTCAGAAGCTAATCACCCAAAGAAGTCGCAGTAGAATTAGGACCTCTCACCAGGCCTGAGAATAAAGCAACTACATTAGAAGCAATCATGCAAATAGTAAAATGATTTTCATTTAAGGATTAAGATATTGGCATCCTCCCTAGCAAAAGAACACTCACAAACACACAAAATGAATTTGCAACATGGTATGCCATTTACTTAGCAACAGAATAAACACGAAGATAAGTTGACATAAACTACAGCATGTCAAACTACTTAAAAGGTTTACTTGTTGACATCTACATGGCAAATTTGACACATAGATCTTAGCTTTCACTTAGCCTGCTACAGCTCAGTAGATCATCAAATCAATAGGTTTAAAACTTTGAACAATTTCGTGCAACAAGTTGCCCTACTGGAAATCAACTTTTATCTTCCCAAACTCTAACTTACGCACGCTAATACTTCGACTCTTCATTTTCCCCACTCATACACCTATCACACGATGAAACACAAGACACAACATGAAATATGTATCGAATACATATTCATGCATCCATATCCTCATATTTTTTATTTAGAAAGTTCACAAGTCTGACACATGGGGATGTACCTATTTTCGACACCTTTACTCAAGTTCGAGTAACATATCTGCATATGGAAGAATATGCATCTTATGAAGCTATGTTTTAGAATAAAAAAAATTAAAGCTATTGAAAAATACATCTATCCATCTAAATATAATGAAGCTGATCTCAAAATAAGCATTATCAAAAAGTGACAAGTAGCGCTTTATTAGATTTTTTTTTTCATATTTGTCCATTTTACCCTTATTTTCCTAATATTTTATAACATCAATTGAGATAGAACATTTAATGATAAAGAAAAATTTATGATAATAGTTATAATTTCATTAATAATGGGAAAACTAAGAGTCATAATAATAACACTAAAAATTATGATAATAGTTATAATCTAATTAATATTTGGAAAACTATTAGTCATAGTTATAAATTATATAAAACAAACATACCTTTTTAATGTCTACCGTAATACCATAATCATAAAATTATGTACTTAATTTCTTATAATAAAAAAAATTATGACAATAGCTACAATTTAATTAATACTAGCAAAATTAAAAGTTATAGTTATAAACTATATAAATCAATATCACGCATTAAAAATCAAATTAGTCACTTTTTTAGGAGATACAATGCACAATCAAGATTTTCTCTCAAACTTGCCAAATGATATTTTACTAACTAAAACATTAGAAGAAGATGAAAAACAATCTGCACAAATATTACTAAAGTAATTTTTATCTTATTAAATTTATTTATATACATGTTATTAGTATCTTTTTTTACTCTCTCTCTCTCTCTCTCTCTCTCTCTCTCTCTCTCTCTCTCTCTCTCTATATATATATATATATATATATATATATATATATATATATTGCAAGCTATTTTAAGTGTAAATATATTGAAAAAAGTATATATCCATATTTTTATTCATTTAAATAATATATAAAAAATCATTAAACCCGCGCAACGCGTGTACAAAAGTCTAGTTACTCAAACCCCAAAATCACCTGAAAATTTCTTTCAAACTTCGGCTTACACCAATAAAAAACATTAAATCACTAAAGTCAAAATAAATTAATTAAATTAAATAAATAAGGAAAAGAAATGAACACATTAAGTTGCAAAATTGCTTGGCAAGTATAAAAGAAGACGACACACAAGACAGTGAAATAAGATAAACCGCCAAAAGCACGCAAAATTGTGAGAAAATAAAACATACAAATAACTTACAAAATAATAAAAAAAGGGAAGATGACATTGATAAAACATAACACACCATTTGTTACCATCTTAAATGCTTGCTACCGTATCTCAACTTTGTGTTTGCAAATAGCATAGTTGAATATTGGAGCCATAATCACCAAAGTTTGAAATATAAAATATTAAATTCTTTTTGGACAAAATTGTTTTGAGTCAATCTAAAAGCTACAAATAAAACAATGCATGTAAGTTTTACATGTGTTTTCAATTTGCATGCTTGATTGACAAGGCATCAACAAGGGTGCTTCATCAACCACCACCATCCCATCCACCACCCCCTACGAAAAAAAAAAACTTTTTTCGCCCTATAGTGGAGAAATTTGAGGATGACTCAACTAAAAGTTTTCACATGATTAATTACAAATGATTAGCCTTAAGCCACTCATCAAGATCCAAACCTGTATCACAAAAAAATTAAAATTTTCAAACGGAATGTTTGATGCGATTATGCAGCTATGAATCATTAATATTTAAAAGATTGAAAAGCAATTGTCAAGGTACATACAAAACTAATAAGGCATCTACATAGATGGTTCATGAACTGCCTTTTATAACACAAACACACACAAAGATTGGACCATCAAAGATTTATATCTAAATTATAAGAAATTAAGAATGTCTCACCAAAATACTTGATGTGATTATGCTAGTTATACTTCACCAATGCACATAAGATCAAAGAACAAGTTTCAATTTAAAAACAAAATTGATAGGGTGTCTAAAATTATTAACAAGTTTTTTTTTTTCTTTTTTAACAAAAATCATTTAACCCAAAAAAAAAAAACTCTAAACTATAAAATTTTAGAATATTTTAACTAAAGTGCTTCATGTGATTAATTATAAAAGAACTCGCCCTAAATCATAAAAAAATCTAGATTTGAGAAAATTAAAAATTTTTTTAAAACCAAAAGGTTTGATATGAATATGTGGCTATTGAAACAGCCCAAACGAAATTATTTGGCAGGGGAGGGGGCATCAAACAATTATTGAAGCAATTTTAACTAGTGAATTTAAAATTAAATTTCCTAACAATCATTTCAAAAACCAATAAAACAAACATAAAATTTACATAAACAAATAATCAACAAAAAAGAAAGCACAAAGGCCTAAGATTATGTATGATCTACTAATATCACACGTAAACTATAGCTTCAAAAAGAATAAAAGATAGAAGAATTATACCCAATGCCCAAGAACAAATATAGATTTGAAAATTGGTGAAAACAAAAGGCTTGGGTTATATTGCTACAAGCAAAACTATAGCTTTTGTCTCAATGTAAGTGTATGCATATATGTATGTGTGTGGGTTAAGAGGAGGGTATTTATATACACAGGTGAGTGAAAGATTTTAATTTTAAATGGATGGTAGTATAAAAATAGCAAAATTTCCAATAATAGTTATGAATCATAATACAGATGAATAATAGGCAAGTATGGTAATAAGGTGGCATAGTTGGCTGCTGACCAATTGGACTTTCACTCCTCAAGAAACACTCAACCTAATGGCCTTGTGTCATGGCTAAGTCTTTTTACAAAAACGCCCTTTTTCTCTATTGAAATCTTAGATTTGATGGAAACAAACTCGGTTTCCGAAGAGCAGTGTTATTTCCTTGGCTTTTGTTTGCACAAGCTTGTGTTGTTTGTGTGCAGGGTTTAGATGGATATTCTTTTTCCCTCCTTCAGTTTCTGCTTCTTTTGGTTGTTTCTTAGCATTTTTTGCCTTTTTCTCCTTCTCTTCCCTTTTTTACCATATTTTAATTGTTTAGATAAATATTCTAGAATTTAGTCAGATGCTCTCTTAAACAATATTCATCATTGCATTTTTCTACTTTATTTTTTTTAATTAATCAGTTAGATTAATTTATACTTATTCGAAAATAATATTAAGGTAAAACTTTTTCAACAAAAATTCAATTACTTTTTTCATATTTTAATTGACCTACATTACTTTTTTTTTTAATCCTAATCTTGAATGTTATTGGAAGTTTTCTTTCTAATTTGTAGAAATTTTAATAGTATGTGTATTTTTTTTCCTCCATACAATAATTTTTTGTGTAGTTTAATTAAGATAAAATTATATTTTTATTCATATCAATTTTCACAACATAATTTCATTTAAATAAATTTTTATTACATTGTAATGACCACTGTTAGTTATAACCGTTTTTAGTTTTATAATATTATAATGACCATTGTTCGTTATGACTGTTATTAGTTTTATAATATTATTATGACCGTTATTCGTTATGATTAATATTAGTTTTATAATATTATAATGACCGTTATTAGTTACAGCCATTAATAATTAATTATTTCTGTTAAGAGAGTTTCTATAATAATTTTGCTTTCATGAAGAAAAGCTTACTTTATCAATATTTACTCTTAAATAAATTGATAAAGACTAATTTAATTATTAAAAATATTACAAACAAAGTAAGTTAAAAATAAAGTAATTATAGACCTTCAAATAATTTTTTTTCCAACATTTTATTTTATTAATATAATAAATTAATAAGAAAATTTTTAAATAAATTTAATCTATGTCAATAGTAATAAACTAATTAATACATCAATAGGTGTATTCAATGGTAATCACAAATATATTTAATTTAGGAAACTCAGGTTTAATTTTCCTACACAAAAGCTAACTAATAAAATCATTTCACATTAATGTCATTAATTTTTCTATAAATGATTTTGATTATAGATTGGAAATATAAATTTTCTAATAAAAGAAATATTATATTGTATTGATTCAAGATTGAGATATATGTACATAATTTATGTTAGTGAGAAGGAGAAATAAAATGTCCTCCTTTGCTTATTGCGGAATATTTGAATTGTGCATCATTATTTATAATTCCCTGGCCTCAATTGGCATTAATTGCATTAAATTTGCTTCCCGAATAGTGTACATAGGAATAGAAAGATAAGTACGAGCCTAAAGACAATGAATATGGTCAAATTAATGAATCAAGAAAGGTCCATTTTATTAATAAAATGATAGATTTTGAAAATTAAAAGCAATTTAATTTTCACCTTTATAAAAAAGGAAAATTATTAAAAATAAGAAAAAAATTTAACGAGAAAGAAATTAATATGTAAAGTATAATTCTATTAATAAATTAAATTTTTATAAATATTAAAATTATAGAAATTAAATTATTATGAATAGAAAAATGGGATAAATTATGTAATTAGTTTCGGTTGTGGATAAATAGATAGATTTTTAATTCATTATTCATTGCACTTTTAGTCTTAAATGAATTTATTTTTAGCAATTTTTATTTATTATGAATTAATCAGCTTACGTAATTGAATTACAAACAAATCAATTATATTAAGTGTGAATTAATCATTAGTTGTCTTGCACTGATCAGCATATATGAATTTATTTTTAGTAATTTTTTTATTTTGAATTAATCTTTATTGTGAATATTATTGAAGATTTTCTTTCTAGTTTGTAAAAATTTTAATTGTTTGATATTTGTATTTTTTTTCACCATATAATAATTTTTGTGTAATTTTTTTTAGAAAAATTGACAACTCATTCATAAGAATTATGTAATTATTTTCATTTGTGGATGGTTGTCTTTGATTCTATCTTTGGGCAATGCATGTGCAATGCAATTTAAGCCCCTTCTTATAATCCAATTATAATTTATTGATTGTTGGATGAGACTATTGCTTAATTTTTTTTTAAATAAATTATGTAATTATTTTCATTTGTGGATAGTTGCCTTTGATTCATCTTTGGGTTGTGCAAATAATAAAAAATGTAAAGGAAAATAGAAAAATTGTTTAGATATAGCATTTGATAAACTATATCCATTATTTAGGTTGAAAATTAAAAGAACTTATTATTATTATTATTATTATTATTATTATTATTATTATTATTATTATTATTATTATTATTATTATTATTATTATTTAAAGGAACTCATGTAACTAAACCATCTTTGAGAATTGGTTGCTCATCCACGCTCTAATCTGTGGAAATGCTGTAGTTATGTTTTAATATTTTCCTAAAAATTTCATACTTGAATTTTCATATTCGTTAATAGATTTGCTCCACTGAAATAATTATATCAAAATATGAGCTTTATTGCTTGTTTGTTTGGCTAAGCAAGGGCTGTCTATATCCAAAAAATTTTTTGCTTTCTGGTGAAATGACTAATTAGTTGTTTTTGTCGCTACATCTAAATCTGATGAATCAATTGTTTTCTTATTTTCTTTTGAAATAACAGCTTGATTGTTTTTTTATTGTCAATGTTTTGGTAGTTCTCTTGGTTGTGTTAATGGACTCATATTGTTGTATCTGTGGTCTACTTTTGTTTGTTCTTTTATACTAGGTTTTTTCACTTAGCATGCCAGATTTTAGGATTGGGTGTATGGGGATGGCTTGTTGACCAGGGTATAGTTAGATCTGCCTATGCTAAACTTTTCTTAGTTTTATTTTACTAATAAAATTTTTTAGTTTATAAAAAAAAGGGACAGTTTTGATTTGAACTTGGATGTGCACAGAGTTAAGGGGAAAATTTTTCGAGTTTGGAGGTGAAAGCAAATTTTTATTTTTTGTGCAATTTTTTGTAATTTTGTGAGTTGTTTTCTTTCTTTCGTTACATGCAAAAAAGTAGTTAGTTTCCTAAAACTAAATCAAAAAGCTTGTATTTTGGCTTTCTGATAGTGTTTGATATAAATAAATTTCACAAAATTTTATAGAATTCATTTGTAAATATAAAATTTTTGTGTTTGGTTTAAATAAAAATTTATTTGGAATTCTTAATAATTAATTCCATAGAATTTATTATAACTAAATAAAATTCTATCAAAATTGATAGAATTTGCAAATGAATTTCACACTTAAAATTATATATATTTCAAGTGATAAAATTATCCTATTATTATATATCATTTTATTTTATTTTATTTATTCTAAACACAAAATTCATTTCATTTAAAATGAATTCTATATTTAATATAAAATATACCAAATAAAGAAATTTATTTGTAAATGAATTCTATCATAGAATTCATTTACAAATTAAAATAAAATTTACTATAGAATTAAACCAAACAGGGCTAGAAAATTCAAATTATTAACAAAAAAAATGAAATTTAGGCTATATTACATTAATATTCTTTCAATTGTTCTTAATTTTTTTAAATATAATTGTTTTTAATTATTCTTTAATAATTTAACAAAATATAGAATAAAATCATTGCTTTACATAATAAAATATAATATATTATTATTTACATATATATTTCCAATTTAAAAAATCTAAAAATTTTGTAAATAATAATTACATAATTTTTATATATTGTCAAATATTTAACTATGTTTTAGTTTTTAAATTAAACACTTGAACAATAAAATATTTACTATAAAAGTAGACTCTATCCGTCACTTAATAGATGAGATTATTAATATATAATATTGATTTAATGGTTGAATAAATAATCATAAAAAAAATCTATATCTATATAAATATATTAAGGCTGAAATAAATACAAACTCTTACATATTTACAAAAGATTTTTTTTAGAGAATTTAAATTTTTATTTTTTATGCCAACAACAATAATCCATAGAAGTAGCTCGTCCTGTAATTTAAAATTTTTTTTTTATGCCAACAACAATAATCCATAGACGTAGCTCGTCCTGTGGTGTCTAGTTTATCTAATAAATCTTGTGGTCTCTACTTTAGAAGGAACCTGAAATTAACAATCTCAAACTTGCAACGCTTTCCTTTTGGAGATGGGGTAGTTATTCTTCTGGATCAGCCACTGCTTAATGCTGTCAAAGTGAAAGTAATGCCTGATCCGACTTCCCAAGATCTTCGCCGTCGGCATAATTCTCCTACAAATGATTTTGGGGGAGAGAATTATTTACTAAACAAACTTACTAAAATCTAAGGAATTGCAAATGAACGATAAAACTTGAGCATATATGTAACCATAGATTACACATGCCAGTTTATTTTTATTTTCAACTTGCACACAAAAGGACGAAGTATTGAATAGATCTCACCTGACAGATGCAGCATTTTTCATCTTTTAGGGGAGACCCTACTACATTTGCTTCATACTGTTGCCGCTTCATATGTGCCTCAATAACAGCCCCAGCTAGTCCACGGCGATACTCTATCATAAGCTCCTCTAATTCCTCTATTTCCTAAAGAACAGAATCATTATTTAGGTTGGGAAGCAGTGTCCAACAAAGAACTGACGACACTAAGTACCAACTCTCATTAGTATTTGTCACACATTCTTCTACTCGCTTTAATTTTAAAGGTTAAACTAATGCAAGTTAGCATCTAAAAACAAGCACCCAAAAATAATAGCTATAAATGTCATATTTTTATAATTTACCTCGGTCATTTCATCCTCTATTTCTTCATCTAGATCAGAATCTTTAGGTAGACCATGCGACCTTTGTGTAGTTGATCATCGGCAAATCCTGGCATACCATCAAATATTTAAAAATAATAAATCGACTCTCAATCAATTCAAAGAAGTCGAACACCATTGTTCTTACATTAAAGTAAAAATAAAAATAAGTAAACTTATTTAACAATTAGAAGTCATAGTTTCCCATGCAATTGTAGCAAGACATGCCAACAATGGTTTTATGTTCTTTAATATGGAAACTAAAAATAACTGGATAACAGCTTTGCCTTGATGGAATGGTTTTAGAGATAAAAACATGCCTAAATCTATCCAGATCCTACCTCATGCTGTAAAGAACCACCCCTGTGCAAGAATAAGCAAAACAAAAAACAAGTAGATGATGGTTCACTTGTCAATGAAGAAGCCAAATAATGAAAAATAATCAATTCAGTTTACATATTTGAGCTACACAAATAATGGACTAATTATGAGGCGAACATATACATACGTATAAATAAAAACGAAAGAAAAGGTTTATACAATCTGAAGTACTAGTAAAAAAAAATTAAGAAATTAAGGAATTGTGAAAAAAAAAAATCTCAAAGATCTTTTTCCTAGAATTTGTTTGGATCATTTATACATTCTTCTAATCAAATATTATCTTTATATTGTCTTGATTATTTTTTTCATTCAATTTCAATTTTAAGACTCATAATCTGAATAAGAATCATTTATTTACATGTGATTAAAAAAAGAGGTTCTATAGAGCAATTCTCATAACTAAAAGTATATATAGCTAAGAAAGTGTAAAACATATCAATCCCAAAGCTGATTCTTCGTTAAGATAAAATGCCCTGGCTAAACCTACTATAAAATTTCAACTTTTGGTACTAAGTTATTATATCTAATGCTCTAGGCATTATTTTGAGTTGTTTTACTGTCCCCATGCGAAATCCTTAGACTCTATAAAAAAGAATAAAAAAAAGTGGGCCTGCATTCATGCAGGTTCCACAATTGTGAATAGGCAATAAAGGAAAAGGAAAACAGTGGCGCCAAGGAGAGAATTTCCCAACAAATAAATTTGTTTCATGTAATCTTATCTAGATAACATATGAAGTAACATAAATTTTTTATCAGAAGTTTTGAGAAAAAAAAATATATATATATTTAGTTTGGTTGGCCTATTTAAAAGGCAAACTTTATCAACACCAACTCAAATAACAACAACAACTAACTCTTAATTCCAAACTAGTTGGGATTTCCTATATGAATCCTTTTTTGCCAATCAACTCAATTTGAAACTAATTTTGTAACAATGTCCAAAAATTGTAAATCTTTTGATACTAAGGAGACGGTTTACATGCATACCTCATATAGCAGTCCGCTTATTATCTGAGTAGTAGTCAAAGAACTTACCGGCACTTCAAGATGAACGCTATTTTGTATCGCAGCTTGTATTGTCAATCCTGACCTAAGCAGTATATCAAAAGGCCTTACATCATCAGCTCTCACAAATAATTCCCTCTGTCTTGCAGTAATAGGATCACCCTTATGTCATGGGTTGTCATTGCCTTGCCTCTGGGCTCGGTTAAATTGACAACTTCTAGGGTTGTTGTGATTCTCTATTCATATTCCTAAGATATGTTGTGTTGGGGAGACTAAATAGGAGCAGATGATTGGCGATCATGTGTAGTAGAGCTATTTCTAGAATTGAATGCAATATTTCTAGGAGAGTTTGTCTCAGGGACAACGTTAAGGTTTCTTAACATGTGTTCCAAATATCCCCTTTGAAATTCAGAAGGAAGCATGCCATTTCTTTGAGTTCCTTGAGTTACCTTCAACAAGTGATGCATCTCCTCCATTTAGAGTATAAGTAGAAGTGAAGGGTAGACCAGTTCTTGACCTGGTGACATCATTCCACTGGAAAGGCTGCATACTTTCTAAAAAATAAGAAACAGGGATAGGCTGTTGCATTGGAGGAGTAGGTTGAACTATTGCGATCCATCGAGCTAGTTTTTGGAACACAATCAAATGATAAATGAATAGCTAGTTGAGCAGGTAACTGTGGATGAGAATTCCTAATGGTCCATGTTGCCAAGTTAGTTGGCAAAAAATCTTGATGATTCACAGTTCTCTGGGAGTGCTGAGCTTCTCCTACCTCACTTATGGTTTGATGGGTATCACTTGGCCCTGCACTAGCTCCAAGTCCACTTGCTGCAACACTTAAAGGCTGATGCATGACAGGAGCTGACTCTAAAGAAATCACAAGTCCAGCACCCAGCTGCTCATTTGCAGGCACTCGTCTTAGGCGGATATTTCTCTGGGAGTGCTGAGCTTCTCTTGCCACACCTATGATTTGATGGATATCGCTCGGCCCTGCACTCCTAGAGAAATCATAAAAAAATCTAGATTTAAACAATAAGAAAATTAAAAGTTTTTCTAGAACCAATAGGTTTGATGTGAATATGTGGCTGTAAATCACCAAATTAAATGAGATTGATTAAAAAATTTCAATTACATGATTGATAAGACACTAATAATTTGGTAAATCAATCACATGTTAAAAATAACACAACAAGGAAAAAAAAATACTTACACATGGAAAACAAAGGTAAAAAAAAAAAAAAAAAAAAAAACATATCATCATAGAACTAAATTTTATATTTAAAAAAATTTTAATTGTTGACTAATTGAAACAACCCAAACGAAATCATTTTGGTAGGAGAGGGGGCATCAAACAAGCACCGAAGCAATTTTAACAAGTGAATTTAAAATTAAACTTCCTAACAATTATGTCAAAAACCAATACAAGCAAATATAAAATTTACATAAACAAATAACAACAAAAGAGAAAGCATAAAAACCTAAGATTATATATGACCTACTAATATCACACGAAAACTATAGCTTCAAAATAAATAAAAGGTAGAGGAATTATACCCAATTCCCAACATTGACTTTTTATTAGCCCAATTAAATAATAAATTTAATGAGCTCTTATTAAACTTATTGTTTTTTGCCCAACTTAGTTGAAAAATTGATAGCCAATATTTTTTAAATTAAATTTTACCTAATAAAAAAGCCTTTCAAAAGAATTAAATTGTGAGTGATGTACATAAAATACCTAGGTCTAGTTATTATATCCGTCATTAGCTCCATATATATAAATGTTATAATACTCATAATTTATATTTTTTATTGGCCCAATAAAGCAAAAACTTTAATGGACCAATATTCTAATAACTTAAAAATTTTTTTATTGGCCCAATTAAATAAAAAATTAATGAGTTTATATTTTAATTTTTAAAAGATTAGTTTTATTGACCTAACAAAATTGAAAAATTGGTTGCCCATATTTTTAAAATTTTTATTTAGGCAATAAAAAATATTTTAAAAAGATTCAAATTCTTTAGTATATAAAACATCTAAATATAAATGTTATATTTGTTTAACACCGCACTCAAGGGTAGAAATCAAGCTACAACTATATTTTGCAATTCTAGAAGAAATCACAAGAGAACTGAAATTAGAAGGATCATTGGCAAATGGATTTTGATCAATGCATGATCCACTTGGTTTAAAAAGCAAACCTAGCTACTTATCTTCAGGCGCTCTTCTCAGACGGATATTTCTCTGGGAGTGCTAAGCTTCTCCTGCCACACCTATGGTTTGATGGATATCGCTTGGCCCTACACCAGCTCCAAGTCCACTTACTGCAACACTTGAAGGTTGATGCATGATAGGAGCTGTCTCTAAAGCAAGCACAAGTTTAGTACCCATCTGCTCATCTTCAGGTGCTCTTCAGATGCCTGCCATCTAGTGAGCAAGCTTCTACACCATCATTTTCTTCCACTATATATTTCGCAATTCCAGAAGAAATCACAATACAATTGGAATTAGAAGAATCATTGGCAAATAGATTTTGATCAATGAATGATCCACTTGGTTTAAAAAGTAAACCCAACTGCTCATCTTCAGTTGCTCTTCTCAGACAAATATTTCTCTGGGAGTGCTGAGTTTCTCCTGCCACACCTATGGTTTGAGGGATGTTGCTTGGCCCTGCGCCAGCTCCAAGTCCACTTGCTACAACACTTGAAGGCTGATGCATTTGTTACATGTGAAAAAGTAGTTAGTTTCCTAAAACTAAACCTAAAGCTTGTGTTTTCCTAAAACTAAACCTAAAGCTTGTGTTTTGGCTTTTGATAGTATTTGGTATAAATAAATTTCATAAAATTTTATAGAATTCATTTGTAAATATAAAATTTTTGTGTTTGGTTTAAATAAAAATTTATTTGAAATTCTTAATAATCAATTTCATAGAATTTATTATAACTAAATAAAATTCTAACAAAATTGATAGAATTTATAAATAAATTCCACATTTAAAATCATATATATTTCAAGTGATAAAATTACCCTCTTATTATATATCATTTTATTTTATTTTATTTATTCTAAACACAAAATTCATTTCATTTGAAATGAATTCTATATTTAATATAAAATATACAAAATCAAAAAAATTATTTGTAAGTGAATTCCATCATTTATAAATTAAAATGATTTTTACTATAAAATTGAACCAAACAGAGTCAGAAAATTCAAATTATAAAATATAAAAAAAATTAAAAAAGAAGAAATTTAGTCTATATTACATTAATAGTCTTTCAATAGTTCTTAATTTTTTTAAATACAATTGTTCTTAATTATTCTGTCATAATTTAACAAAATACAGAATAAAATCATTGCTTTACATAATAAAATATAATATATTATTATTTTAATATATATGTCCAATTTAAAATATCTAAAAATTTTGTAAATAATAATTACATAATTTTTATTTATTGCCAAATATTTAACTATGTTTTAGTTTTTAAATTAAACACTTGAACAATAAAATGTTAACTATCAAAATAGACTTTATTTGTCTCTTAATAGATGAGATTATTAATATATAGTATTGATTTTATGGTTGAATATATATAAATAAAAAAAAATCTATATCTATATAAATATATTAAGGCCGAAATAAATAAAAACTCTTACATATTTAAACAGGAGTTTTTATTTTTTTTTTTAGAGAATTTAAATTTTTATTTTTTTATGCCAACAACGATAATCCATAGACACAGCTTGTCCTGTGGTGTCTAGTTTATCCAATAAATCATGTGGTCTCTACTTTTGAAAGACTGAAATTAACAATCTCAAACTTGCAACGCTTTCCTTTTACAGATGGGGCAGTTATTCTTGTGGAACAGCCACTGCTTAATGCTGTCAAAGTGAAAGTAATGCCCACAGTCCAGCTTCCTAAGATCTTCGCTGTTGGCATAATTCTCTTGCAAAATGATTTTGGGGGAGAGAATTATTTACTAAACAAACTTAATAAAATCTAAGGAATTGCAAATGAACAATAAAACTAGAGTATTTATGTAACCATAGATTACACATGCCAGTTTATTTTTATTTTCAACTTGCACACAAAAGGACGAAGTATTGAACAGATCTCACCTGACAGATGTAGCATTTTTCATCTTCCAGGGGAGACCCTATTGCATTTGCTTCATACTTTTATTGCTTCATATGTGCCTCAATAATAGCCCCACCTAGTCCACTGCGATACTGTAACACCCCTCACCCGTCTACAGTGTAGTCGAGCAAGGTGTGCTACATTCGGTGTTGGAGCACCCCATCCTGTCTTGTCATGTACAATGTTAATTTAATGTCTATTTAATTGTATTATATCACGTGCAAATTTTTTTTTGTTCCATTTCATCACATCATTTCTCATGTTAATTATTCATGTACCATATCATACCATTACTCATAAAATTTTCAAATAAATAAAATACTTCATTTCATTCATATAAAATCAAATATAATATTTACAATTCTATTTACAATCACAAAATGATTTACATTATTTAATTACATACAATACCCAAAATGCAAAATTTAACTATACATGAGCTCTACCCAAAACAACAGTCTGAGGTGACAATCTGCACTGCAGCAGATCTGATCAAAGCCATGTCTAAGCTCTACTGTGGCTGCTGGTGGTCTCCTGTACCTACGCGTGGTAAGAACCAACGCGCTAAGCATATTGCTTAGTGGTGCATAAATTTGAAATAAAAATAACTAAATAATTGAAATATTTATTCCACGTATAACTTGGTAGAGAAATATAGATTTCATGAGTTTATAGTCTTTTACATGTTTATAGAACTTTAGAAGCAATTAAGTTAATCAGGATCTCTTCTGTTCATTTATTCCATGTTCAGTCTTATTACTCATATCTATGATCTCTTCATGTAATTATTTAAATTTAAAGTGTATTACTGATATCTGTGCCCAAGTAACCTATGACAGACTATAAAAATTAGATACATGGGAATATATAAGTTAGACATTTGTATGCCTATCATGTATACATCTGTCATGTTAGGCACAAGGCCAGCGGGCAGGCATAAAGCCAAAAATAAAATTAGGCACAATGATCAATGGGCAGGCATAAAGTCTGTAGAACAATCATATTAGATGTCGACACCATATTTTGGCCGATCCCCAGAATCAATAAACTTTGAAACCGATCCCCAGCACTAAATTTTCCTTTGCCAGCCAACTACATTTCCGACCTCTCTTTGCCATATTACCGATCTCTCTTCACAGAGAATTGAATCAATGCTAAGCCCTCGTATCATCTAAGGTCTTACCAAGTCGCTTACCGATCTCTCAAGCTAATTGTCAAATTTCCTGACCGGTCAATTACATTCTCGATCTCTCCTGTCAAACAAAATTGAATCAATACTAGATCTTTATGTCACTGGTCTTATTGCCGATCTCTCATTTTAAGTTTAGGAATAATTAAGATTCCAATCCGATGTAATGATGATCTTGATTTTAAGTGGGTTCACCAAATTTCCAATTTTAATCAAGTCCCGATTAACGTTGATTCCTTATCGATCTCATGCTCATTATGTTTTCCGATCTCTCACACTTAGGTTAATAATCTCTTTCAGTTAGTTCGATGTACTCAGACAATCAAGTATTAAGTAATTTAGAGATTTTCCGATCACAATCATTCATTGAACAAAAGAGGCATTCCATTTCATTTTAAAAAATTGTACAAGTCATTCAGCTGGAGGATCACCCCCAGTCTGATCTACATTTTGTCCGTCTTCTCCCTCACCCTCCTCACTATCCTCACCCTCGCCTCCGGGAGCCAGGTCGGCCATCCAAGAGAAGTCCTCCTCTGGGTAACGCTTCTGCAGCTCGGCTAAGTGATCCTTGTGAGCATTCACGTAAGCACTGGCTATTCCTGTCACCATCTCTTCATTTTTTCCCTTAAGCTCCTCCGTAAGATGAGCGACCTGAGCAGCTTCGTTGGCCCGGAGCGCCTGGACTTCTCCAAGAGCATGATCCCTCTCAGCCAGAACATGAGTCTGTTCGGCCAGCTTATCCTCATAGTACTTCATCCTCCCCTCAATTTGAGATATGTAATCTTGAGCGGATGAGAGTTGGGATCGGAGGGATGCCACTTCTTGACTCTTCCTTTCGACTTCTTGACTCTTCTTCTCGACCTCCTTACCCAGTCGGTAAGCCTTTTCCCGAACTATGTGCTGGTTCACCAGGCACTCTACATTCAGACTCATGGAGCGGGTTAGGATGTCGTCAAGATTGTCCGGAGACAGTCTGTCCCGATCCTCCCGAAGGCAGATGGAAGACCCCAAGACTTTGGCAAAATCGGGGTTCTCCCGAATAGTCCGGTTGTTCTCCAGAGAAGTGATCAGCACTTGGGCGCCACGAGAAGGGGGCCTCGCAGGAGGTCGAGAACGACCCCCTTCTGTGCTTGGAGCAACCGGAGGAGGTGGAGCCGGCTCTTCCCGTTGAGGAGGAGATCGGACAGCTTCTGTGATCGGCGGTCCCGAAGGTCGGGGAGGGCCTCCTTGCGTCTCCCGTGTTCATGGCGGGTGTTTGAAGTAGTCCGACGCTTCATCTCCTTTATTTTTCGTGAAATCTCTCTTTCTTTCTTCTGCTTCCTGGAACCTTCACCTCCCGCCTTACCTGCACAAAACAGAGGTCAGTGAGTTCGCTATGGTCCAAAGATCTGAGAAATAGAAAATACCAATGCCAAGATCAGAGAGTGAAGCGCGACTTTCGCGTGATCAACTCCATCGTCCAATGATGCGGCTCGCGATCACCGCATCTAAACAGAGTACTTTTGAGTGGCGGCTTGATTCTTGATTCCATCACTACTAGGCTTTCCTCCTTGTTCAGGGTAATACGCTTCGGAATCAAGGGCCCCTGGTGCCACCAGCTACGGGGGAAGTCCTCAAAGCAGGTCGGATTTTTGCTCCTCAGAATGAAGAAACGGTTCTTCCAATTCTTAAGGGAGGAAGGCAGATCGGTAAAGAGCCCACAATGAGGCTTCGCCTGAAAGAACCAGTGCTCGTCGTCCTTTCGCGAAGTTAGCTGTCTTGATTCGGCGAACACCTTAGCCGTAGGTCTGATTCCCTTAGCTCGGCACAGGCCTCGGAAGGCTACCAAGATCCGCCATGAGTTAGGATGAATTTGGGCAATGCACACTCGGTGAAATTTTAGGACCTCCTTGAAGAAGTCGTCCAGAGGGAACCGAAGACCTGCCTTTAACTGTTCCTTGTATACCATAACCATGTCATTCTCTTCAAAGGAGTGATCGGCTCGGTGATCGCCGTGACACTGGATAAGTTCATATGAATCGGGCTCAATGTTGTACTCCTGGCTAAACGACTGCAGATCGGTTTCTTGTAAGATCGACGGCAGCTCGTCCATAGGAAGATTCTCCCTCCCTGAGGAAGGTACAGGCCTCGACGGTGCGGTTCGTCCCCGAGCTGGAGCGGAGGCCCTAGAAGGTTCTGGTCGTGCGCTTGGCCCAACCACCTCTACTTTATCAGACGACCATGAAACATGGACGGAAGGTGGGCTTGCCGCTCTCTGACCTTCGGCGCCTCTCATTTTTAAGGAAAACAAAGAACTTAAAGCTAAAAGAAGGATTAAAACCCTTACCGGAGCTTGAACGGAGTCGGAAGAGCTTGAAAATCGGGAGAGTTTTGGAATTGCTCGCGAGAGACAGAAAATGGCATAAAGTAAGAAACTGGCTAACCCCTACCCCTATTTATACTCGTCCGAGCATTTAATGCTCACGATGTCCCAGGCAATGCATCGGTTAACGGGATTCGCCAGCTGTTCTGACACGTCTCTCGAAAACTCCAAATTCCATAAAGAGAACGGCTAATTAGAGATCGGCATATTAAGATAAATGTTTCGAACTGCGGATCAGTTAAGGGTTGTTCAGTTAGGAACCAGATCGGATAAACACATCAGAGATCGGAAAATAATCAATGCAATAATAATAAGATGATAATTGACTTTTATTTCAAAAAGATCGGATTACATCATTTGGGAGATCTCTAGGGATCGGAATAATAGAGATCGAAATATGGGAGATCAGCATGAGAGATCGGAATAAGAGTGTGGGAGGGATCGGAAGGCAAAAAGAATAAGACAAATCCCAAATAACCGTCGTCAGAATCAGAGCCGAGGTAGTTAAAGCGTGGCAGACGAGATCTCCACCGCACGCCTAAGAATCGCCCGCAATCTTGACAGTGCGAGGTATGTCATGACAGTCCTGTACATCCCAATCTCCACCGTTGATCTCACTTGTAAGGACAAACCCGGAACCCTTGGATCAAGAGAGAAGACGACAAGACCAGCGTCTTTCGCTCTTAGCCCTCAGATCGTTCCGGACAAAAGGATTTGAGACCGTCAGATTGAAAGAAGAAGAGGACAAATATTCTGAAGAATAATCTCAGCCGTTCATTTTGGTTCTCTTTAATTCCTGAACATCCGATCATGTCCTTCGAAATCTTGACCCTCCATCTCCCTCAAAATAAATCCTGACCCTTCATGGGGAGCACCTGATTCCTATAAATACCTGCATGAAAAACTGTTCAAGGGACGGGCAAAAAAGAGAGGTAGTTATTATAGCGGAAGAACTCTGAAACTTCATTCAGTTTGTTACTCTGCTACTTAGAAGTGTTGATTAGAAAGACTTTTGAAACTAGTTTTCTGAAGTGTTTTGTTGAAAAGGATTCTGAATACTGGAACTCTACATTTTCAGTTTGTTCATTATCTGGTCACACTCTCACTTTCAACCCTTTATCATCTCTGTTTTCATTCCCATTGTCCAAGCTCAACTTCATTCCACTCGGTTTTTATCTTAATCTGATTGCATTTTAGCTAAGCACCCTTCAGTTCACGACGAACATCAGCCCTCAGGCTAATCAGTCCGCTGTCTTATCACTATTTATCACCCCGTAGTTATTTCAATAGATTTGGCTCCTTACAGGTAAGAGCTCATATTGCTGTTTTATTAAGTGTTTACGTTTACTTTTCGCACTTTCTTTGTTCTTCTTACGTATGCGATTTTCTCCAAGTTCATTTTGTGCAAAAAAAAAAAACCCCAAAGAATGTTACTCTCGAGTTATCTCTTTAGTGATCAGTCCATCATTTTATTAATCTTCGTCATTTCTGAATGCGAGTTTTCTAGCTCCTAGTAGCGTGTAAGTGGTTGGGTAAAACATAGGTAACTGCAATTTAAGGGTCTCTTTTAAAAGAGAGAGCCTGAATAACACGTCAGGAAAATAGCCAAACTATTAGGTTGACGTAAACGGCAATTCGGCAAGATGCCATAAAGTGGAATAAAACCAAAGTAAACGAAACAGAATAGATCGGACATTAATAGGTATTGGTAAGATGACTACATGGAAGGTCGGTAAATCAAGTCTAGTATCCCCCGTTTAGTCATAAGGTATCAAGAAGCCTTATCCCCAGCATCTTTGAATGCCAGAATCCTTAGCTTTAGGCTCTTATGATATGTAGCTGAAATTAAAATTCGGGAGATCGGAAAGATCCCATTCAGGCTCCTGTTAATTTAAAAGAGATCGGAGGAGAGTTCTTATCCGGTCTCAACTCAAAATTTAAAATAAATACTTAAAAGAGATCGGAGGAGAGTTCTTATCCGGTCTCAACTCAAAATTTAAAATAAATACTCAAAAGAGATCGGAGGAGAGTTCTTATCCGGTCTCAACTCAAAATTTAAAATAAATACTCAAAAGAGATCGGAGGAGAGTTCTTATCCGGTCTCAACTCAAAATTTAAAATAAATACTCAAAAGAGATCGGAGGAGAGTTCTTATCCGGTCTCAACTCAAAATTTAAAATAAATACTCAAAAGAGATCAGAAGAGAGTTCTTATCCGGTCTCAACTCAAAATTTAAAATAAATACTCAAAAGAGATCGGAGGAGAGTTCTTATATGGTCTCAACTCAAAATTTAAAATAAATACTCAAAAGAGATCGGAAGAGAGTTCTTATCCGGTCTCAACTCAAAATTAAGATAAATATTAAATAGAGATCGGAGGAGAGTTCTTATCCGGTCTCAACTCAGAATTTTAATAAATATTAAAGAGTTCGGAGAAGAGTTCTTATCCAATTCTTAAATTAAAATTTTAATAAAATATTCCATTCAAATAAAATTAACATACAACAGTAACTCACTAAGGTTGTCTCATTTACTTATGTATCTGGGTGATCCAAATTTAGTGAAAAATCAAATGTTCCTTTAATCAAAAGGATCAACATGTCCATTCAAGCCCTCCTAACTAATGCAAAATTAAATCTACTTACCCTTATTAAGGGACGAGGTGGGGTGCCTAACACCTTCCCCACCCGTTTACGGACCCCGAACCTAGAATCTCTGTCTTGAAGTGGTTTCATTTCAATCTATTTCCACAAATGGTTTTCTTTAGTTTCCCTCAAAACTAAGGTGACGACTCCTCACTCTTTCCCACTTCGGTGAGGGTTCGTTCAGGCGACCGCAAAATTCCTTGCGACAGCTTGGCGACTCCACTGGGGACATCATCATGTCCGAATTTAACCCCGGTCTAGAGGTCTAAAAAGTAGATTTAATTTTCCAATCAAATTATAGTTAGGTGGGCTCACTCGGCGATAGTTTACGTGTTAATTTTTGTTTATTCCTACTAACTGTTCCGCTTGTTTTGCTTGTTTTGCTTGTTTTTATCCCCCTACAGTGCTCTTCGCTTTAAAAAAAAAGGAAAAAGGAAAAAATGGAAAGAATAAAATCCCCCTGAATTGGGAAGAGGTAAAGGTGTCCCTTCACACACTGAACACTCACACGATGTCCTCACACACTTCGGTCCTATACCCGGGCTTTCTTACCCTTTTAGGAAAGTAGGAGGGGGTCATGTAGCGGTACCTGTGGGTTTTTACCCCGTTAGTATCCGTGAAGGCTTCTGCTCAGATTGAAACTCATTCTATCCACTGTGATACTTGTGGAATTTTCCCGATAATATCATGGTTATAGAGCAGGGCTCTCTTTATTCTGATGGGGGCAATTTGGGAACCTGTGGCTTTTAGAAAATTAGACCTTGAGCTAAACTATCACAATAGCTGAAAGCCGTAGTAAACTGCCTTATAAGATAGAACTATCCAATTAGGAAGCACTCATCCGGTATCAGGAGTCTCCCTATGCTAGGACAAAAGGGGCATACTTACTCTTACCCTGTTCTGCTTTAATTTCCTTTTGTTCATTTTTGTGAGGGTAATCTTGAATTCTACTGAAACACCTACACATTTTCCTACTTTGATAAATGTGTATGTGTCATCCTGCCAACAGTATGATTCAAAATTACCCAAATTTATCTTGCTAACGAGTTTTTCCGTAGGCATCATCAAACCAAGAGTCTGTAAAAAGGATAAGGCATCATTTTTATCATGGCATCCTCGAGTCAGTCGGCAGAAGAAGTTCAGAATGCTAAACTTTGGTCCAAATCAACTCATACTCCAGTACCCTCGCAAGATAATGTTTCCAAGGCACATGCTAGCTTACTACCCTCATGGGATCATAATAAAATTGAGGTCAGAACAAACAGCCTCGAGGGTCTGTCTAATGGATGGAGGTCGTTTCCCGATCAGGTCAAGGCACGATTTGAAAGGAAATACGGGAGAATTGCAACCCTAATGCGAGTCAAGGTCCAAATCCCGGCATTGAAGGCCATGCTGTCAGTTTGGAATCCTAAGTACGGGGTATTCTCTTTCAATGACATTGATACAGTTCCCACTATGGAAGAATATCAGGAATTACTGGAGATTCCTTACTCAACACAGAATCGGATCTACCTGCACCTTGAGCATAGGCAGACCTGGAAACGATTAACACATTTGTTGGGTATTCCTTCGGAGGAGGCAAAGTCAAAAGAAACGGTCAAAGGGAACACGCATGGATGGTATTGGACCTACCTCGAGAAGCGGTTAGATCAGTACCTCCAAGAGAAACAGTGGGATCAAGCTTCAGTAGCACTCGCATTGGGAATCTATGGCCTGATTTTGTTCCCGGGACCATTAGGAATCATAACCTGCAGCACGGTGGAAGTATTCTGGGCGGTAGAAAGGCAGGAGGTCAATCCGATACCGGCAATTCTTGCGGAGACCTTATTAACCCTTACCTACTGCAGACAACAGGGTAAAGGGTCCATCAAGTGCTGTTCTCAATTGTTATATCTCTGGATTATCAGTCACATGTGCCCTGTGGAGACAAAGGGATTGACTTGGTACCCTGACCAGCCTCTCATCGAGAAGATGACCCGGTTAATAATCAGTCCGAAGAATGAGCCACAGTGGCAAAAACGGATTCTGAGCTTCAACAGCCATGACTACTGCTGGAGGAAATTGTGGACGTCGGGTCAATCCATTTTGGTCGGCACGGGGGGTAATCAATCAGTATCCCTAATCGGAGTGACTGGATACACAAGTTACACTCCGGCATTAGCAATGAGGCAGTTTGGCTCAACACAGACTAGAATCGACATTGAAGAATATCACCAAGGTCATTTCTACCATGAGCTCAAGGAAGAGGAAGGGTTGAAAATGGCTCGCAAGTCTTGGGAGAACATCACTCGGATGGAGAGATCGCCTAAAGGCCCAAACGCCTCGGGCGATTATCTTAAATGGAGAGCTGACAGGGACCGAGAATACTCAACTATAGAATTCGAAAACAGCGACCCTCGCCGGAACGTCCTATTAAAAGAAGCTGATGATCGCCTGGTTGACTCGCTACAAAAGGCAAATACCGAGAACTCACAACTACAAGAACAAGTAAAACAGTTGGAGGACAAACAGCAGATTCTCAAGAGGAAAGTAAGAAGGCTCAGGGAAGACGCAAGGGCCGAAAAGATGGGTTTTGAAGAGCAAGAGATACGGTGGGAAAAGGAAAAAAAACTCTCTCCACGCTGTAATGAAAGAAGTAGAAGCACAGAATAGTAAGCTTCAGGAAAAGATGAAATACCAAGAGGTACTCGTTGAAGAGTATAAACAAGAAAACAAAAAGAAAAAGCTCGAATTAAAAGAACAAGCACTACTCATCAACGATATCTTGAAAGAATGTGCTAAGGAAAGGAAGGAGAAAGAAAGACAAGCTGCTCTCTATCAAGAGCTGAAAGAGAATGTTGACCAACTGGAGAGAACAATAGCACAGGGAAAGCAAGAACTCCTACCTGAATCCGAGTATGCTCTAAAAGCATTCAACCCTGCCAAACAAGAAGAAAGGTTATATGAATATCTCAGAAAATGTCATCTCATTATAAAGAACCTCCCTGAGCCTAGGCCAATGTAAGGAATACGATGTACAAATTATTCAGTTAATGAAATGATTTTTGGGCCACTGTTTAGCAAATTGTGAATGAATAGTATGACTCCCGTAGGAACTCCCTCGCTAGGGTTATGTGAAAAATTGAATGCGCCATATGGACAAATATCATAAATACGCATTCAATTCGGTCATTCACAGTCAGACTATTGAACGATGCCATGATAAAAGTGATGCAGTTATCCTTCAACAGATTTCATTTCTGGCTCTCAAATGCCACCGTATCCTTCGTCCACATTAGGACCCTATTTAATTTTGATCAAAATTCACTAAAAATTTCTTTTTTCGACTTCTTACAGAAAAACAACATTGCTTCGAACAAGGCAAGTCTGACCAAGCACGCGATTCAACCCCAGCGAGTGTACTTAACAAGATCTCGAACAAGAAAATTAATGGAAGACCAGGAACAAGTACAGAAACTACAGGGGCAAGTGTCTGAACTAAAAGACTAGGTTTCAGAACTTATGAAGCTGATAAGGGAGATGTCCCAAAATAAGCCAGCTTCAGACCTTAACCTACCATTACCCCCCCCCCCCCACCTCCTACAACGGTTGATTCTCACTACGCTTCAACCTCTTTCACTTTCCAGCCATCAATCCCGGATTCGACGGTCACTGTCAATCCGGTTCCACTAAATAATGAACCTCCTTTCTCTTATTATCCAGCCATCCCGAATGCCGAACCATCCCTTTCAATCCCGAACCCTCCAATTCATTCTGCCCCTCATTTCCCAGTTGGGGGAATAACTCACACAACGGGAGGAGAAAGTAAGATGAGAGAAAATGAGAAGCTGTCCGCTCTGGAAGAGAGATTGAGAGCTATAGAGGGCCTGAATATGTATGGCTCAGTTGATGTGGCATCACTAAGATTAGTGCCGGATGTGGTGGTGCCGCCCAAATTCAAGGTCCCCGATTTTGACAAGTATACTGGGAATTCGGACCCTCGAATTCATTTGGCCACCTATATTGCCAAGATGTCCTCTATGACAGATGATGACAGACTGTTAATCCACTTCTTTCACGAGAGCCTCTCTGGAGCAGCCCTGAGGTGGTGCGTTCAGTTAGACAAGAGCAGACTGCGCTCCTGGAAGGATTTAGCCGAGGCCTTTTTGAAGCAGTACAAATTTAACTGCGATGTGGCCCCCACAAGGAGGGATCTTCAAAATCTGGTGCAGAAAGACCGAGAAAGCTTCAAGGAGTATGCCCAGAGATGGAGAGAAAAGGCGGCAGAAGTACATCCTCCGGTGATCGATAATGAGCTATGCTCTCTATTTATCGAGACTTTGAAGGCTCCCTACTTCAACTTGATGATTGGAAACACTTCCAACAGCTTCTCTGACATCATACAGGCCGGTGAAAGAATAGAGGCCAATCTAAGAATGGGACGGTTGCAGGAGTTGGCTGAGAACCCTGTGAAGAAGACTGCCAGCTTCGGCAAGAAGAAGGAGGGTGATGTGCATTCCGTCACCCGTCAAAACAATTATTCCCCATTCCCTCAAAACAATTATCGGCCATATCCTCCCCCTCATGGCCAAACAGTCGCCAACATTCCACCTCCTTTCCCTAATTATCCACACCCACGCCCACAACATCCCCCGCCTGCAAATTATCAACCAAGACCTCCTCCTCCTCCTGTTCAACCAAGACCACCACAAAACAACCCAAGACCTCCAAGGAACCCTAATCCACCTCTTCCCCTCCCTCTCAGTGAAATATACCGATACCTTGTCGGTATAAACCAAATTGTACCAGTCCCCTTAGACCCGATCCAGCAGCCATATCCCAGGTGGTATGATGCCACTGCCCGTTGTGAGTACCATGGAGGGGCACAAGGGCATTCAGCGATAAGCTGCGGGGCACTCGGAGGAGAGTGCGCTTTAATCAGAAATGGGTGGTTGAAGATCGAGGGAAATGGTTCCCTCCCCAATGTTACCTCAAATCCATTGCCCAACCATAATGCGGGTAATGGAGTAAATATGATAGAGCCAGATGGAGAGAGGTTGGCACCAGAGGTAGACGAGCTCATCCCTCACTTTGAGGGGATTTTTGCCATGGCAGTAAAAGGAGGCTACCTTTGCCCCCGGATATCAGGGTCGGGAAAAGATACAGGATGTCCTTACCATGGAGGGGCAACTGACCATGAGCTGCGAGATTGTGAGGGATTCAAACAAGAGGTCCAGAACTTGTTATCCCTCAAAGTTCTGAGATGCCAGACAAAGTCAAAGACGGAAAGGGGAGTGAACACCACTAGATTCAGCCAAACTGCTTCTACCTCCAAACCAAGAATCACCTTCTCACCCCCAGTAGCCTCACCGCGATGCAGTTATCGAACTCCATGACTCCTGTCACCAATACTCACGCTGTCCCCTGGAACTATAATTTCCAAGTTTTCACTCAGGGAGCGTCAAGCAGTACATCCGCTCCTAATCTTGCCTCACCTCCGGCACCACCAAAACCATGTATTGCTCCTCACGAGCATTTCAGAATGACTTATGCTGGACCTACCAGCAACATTACTCCCCAAACCAGTCCTCAGCCCGTTATCGCCACAAAGCCCTCTCCACCTGAGCAAGAAGTCGAGTTTATAACTCGAAGTGGGAGGTGTTACGGGAACGAAGAAAGAGAAAAGAGGAAAGGGAAAGTAAAAATGGGAGAGTCATCAAGAAATACAGAAGAGGAGGTTGAGAAAGTAGGGGAAGTAGACCCTGCTGAACATAAAGAAGAGGAAGAACTGCTGCTCCAAATAATGAAACAGAGTGAGTATGATGTAGTGGAGCAGTTGAGGAAGACACCTGCCCGAATTTCACTGTTATCACTGATCCTGAGCTCAGAAGTCCACCGACATGCCTTGCAGAGAATCCTGGATCAGGCCTTTGTAAACCCCGACATCACACCGGGGCAGTTTGAGAAGATAGTAGAACAATTCCAGGCATCTAGCTTTGTAGCCTTTTCTGAAGAGGAGATAGACCCTGCAGGCTTAGGGCATAATAAGGCTCTGCATGTAACTCTGAAATGTAAGGGTTGTATAGTGGCCAAGGTCCTCATCGATAACAGATCGGCCCTCAATGTACTGCCTAGCGCTACCTTAGCCAGGCTGCCGGTCGACCAATCGTATATACTTCAGAGTGCTATGGTGGTAAGAGCCTTTGACGGTACCAGGAGAGAAGTGCTGGGAGACATTGACTTGCCAATCCAAGTCTGTGCATGTACTTTCAACGTCACGTTTCAGGTGATGAACATTGAGCCGACCTACACTATGTTGTTGGGGAGGCCGTGGATCCATTCTGCGAATGCTGTTCCTTCAACTTTGCACCAGAAAATAAAATACATTAACGACGGCAAAATCGTCACTGTAAGGGGTGAAGAAGCCATATTGGTCACCAAGCCGCAATCACTTCCTTATGTGGAAGCGGCTGAGGAGTCGTTGGAAAGCTCTTTCCAGGCCCTCGAATTACAAGATACCGGGAAGGAGGGGGCTATGGCTATGGTGGCCAAAGTAATGTCAAGAAATGGGTATCAGGAGGGAAAAGGCCTAGGCACTGCCTTGCAAGGGATCGTGGAGCCGATACTGGCTATCCAGAAGATAGGCCGTTGCGGATTGGGTTATGAGGAAGATGCTCTCATGGATGGGCGATTACGGATGAAAGCAGACTTGAGATCAGAGATTCGACCAGAAAATCGGGAGAATGAAAGTAGTCCCGAGAATTACGGATGTATTCACTAAACCGGTCATTGACAATCCGGCAGATGTGGAAGAATCACCTGATGACCCATCCATCGATGTCATTCACCTGGGTTCCTTCTACGAAGCTCTGGTCTTGCCAATGACTGAGGGGCAAGAACTGGACAACTGGACAGTAGAGGACATCCCTGTACTCAATTTCGAGTAAAGTACATTTTGGTTATCTACACTTGATCATTTTGTCCATGGTGGCAAGTGTAATATTGTAAATGGACCTTTTTCTTACGGCATAAATATTAATGAATTAATAGCGCATTTTAAATCCAATTCTCTTTTCCTTTCCTTTTGAATTCCATCCTTATAATATGTTCTATTTTCATTCATTCAGGACCATTCATTAATTAACACCTAATAATCCAATAGACTCAGAAATTCTTCCGGTTAATTTTGAAATCCCCATAACTGCCATTACTTCAAGTGATTCTGAGGAAGACCTTACAAAGGAAAGCAATGAAAAGGATGAACCCTCCCTAGTGCCTTGTGGAGACGAAACGCACACCATAAATTTAGGCACAGAAGAAGTAAAAAGGGAACTTAAGGTAGTGGAGAGTAAAGAATTGGGAGATATGATCAGTCTGCTCAAAGAATTCCTCGACGTATTTTCCTGGAGCTATGATGATATGGTGGGTTTGGACCCTCAGATAGTGACACATAAAATTCCCCTAATTCCGGGGACAATTCCGGTAAAGCAGAAGTTAAGAAGAATGAACCCAGACACACTGCTCAAAGTTCGGGATGAAGTCAAGAAACAGTATGACGCTGGGTTCCTGGAAGTGGTCAAATACCCCCAATGGGTGGCTAATGTCGTCCCGGTAATGAAGAAGGACGGGAGAGTCAGGGTGTGCGTTGACTACAGGGATCTTAATAAAGCAAGTCTAAAAGATGATTTCCCTCTCCCCCACATTGATGTGTTAGTAGACAATGCTGCAAGATTGGGCAGGTGCTCATGCATTGATGGGGCATCTGGGTACAATCAGATCCCGATGGATGAGGAAGACAAGGATAAGACTGCTTTCATCACTCAAAGGGGAGTGTTTTGCTATCGGGTCATGCCTTTCGGGTTGAAGAATGCTGGTGCTACCTACCAGCGCGCAATGGTCACATTATTCCACGATATGATGCATAAAGAGGTGGAAGTGTATGTGGATGATATGATCATTAAATCCAGAGGAAAAGAAAGCCACGTACAGGTGATGAGGAGGGTATTCGAGAGACTCAGAAGATACCAGTTGAAACTGAACCCTGCCAAATGCATATTCGGAGCTAGATCAGGAAAATTGTTGGGATTCATAGTAAGCGAGAGGGGAATAGAGGTTGATCCAGACAAGATTCGAGCTATTCAAGAAATGCCATCCCCAAAAACAGAAAGGGAGGTGCGCAGTTTCCTGGGAAAATTGAACTACATTTCGAGATTTATTTCTAATCTCACTGCCAAAGCTGAGCCTATTTTCAGACTACTCCGGAAGAATAATTCCACTCAGTGGGATTCAGTTTGCCAGGAGGCGTTTGAGAAAATTAAGCAATACTTGACCAGCCCACCAGTATTGGTTCCACCCATGGCAGGAAGGCCTCTTATCCTGTATATGGCGGTCCAACAGAACTCGATGGGGTGCATTTTGGGACAACATGATGATACCGGCCGAGAGGAAAGGGCTATTTATTACTTGAGCAAGAAGTTCAATGATTGTGAGTCAAGGTACTCTTTCTTAGAAAAGACTTGCTGCGCGTTAGCTTGGACAGCAAATCGCCTCAAGCACTACATGCTGAATCACAAGACATGGCTCATCTCTAGGATGGATCCTATCAAATATGTATTTGAAAGCCCATTCGTGCCAGGAAGGATAGCTAAATGGCAGGTCATACTCTCCCAATATGACATAGTCTATATGACCCGAAAAGCGGTGAAAGGTAGCGTGATTGCTGACCTCCTAGCAGAAAATCCTATCCAGGATTATGAAGCTCTGGATTTTGAGTTCCCTGATGAGCATATTAATGAAGTAGACTGCGAAGAAGAGGGGCCAGCCGATGTATGGGAAATGTATTTCGACGGAGCTGTCAATTTGTCCGGTAATGGAATTGGAGCTGTATTGATATCCCCAGATGGAAAGCACTTTCCGATAGCTGTCAAGTTGAGATTTGACTGCACCAACAACGTCGCGGAATACGAAGCTTGTGTGATGGGACTACAGGCTGCCATCGAAATGAAAATCAGGAAGTTGGAAGTATATGGAGACTCAGCCCTGATTATTTATCAAGTCAAAGGAGAATGGCAAACCTAGAATCTGAAGCTAATCCCGTATCAGAAGTACTTATTGGAGCTGATTAAGAAATTCGAAGAAATCTCTTTCACTCACCTTAGTAGGGACAAGAATCAATTTGCTGATGCCTTAGCTACTCTAGCTGTTATGGCTCAAATCGAAGAGGGTCAGATGATTCAGACATTGAAGATTAAAGCAAGAAGTGAGCCAGCATATTGCTTCATGATTGAGGAAGAACCCGATGGTAAACCTTGGTATCATGACATCCTGGTCTACATCAGAACCAGAGAATTCCCTCCAGGGGCCAGCAGAAACGAAAGAAGGATGATTCGGAGATTAGCATTGGGATACTTCCCCAGTGGAGAAGCCCTATACAAGAGAAGCTCCAATGGCGAATTGTTGAGATGTGTGGATGCAAAGGAGGCAAAGAAAATCCTTTTCGAAACGCATGAGGAAAACTGTGCAACCCATGCCAATGGGCACATGATGGCTAAGCAAATCATGCGACGGGGGTATTTTTGGACCACAATGGAAAAAGATTGCATCGAGTATTTCCGGAAGTGCCATAAGTGTCAGACCTATGCTGATCCGATAAATGTGCCACCTCATAAGTTGTTCAACCTCGTCTCACCATGGCCTTTCGCAATGTGGGGCATCGATGTGATTGGTCCCATCAATCCCAAGGCATCCAATGGGCACAGATTCATCCTTGTGGCCATCGATTATTTCTCCAAGTGGGTCGAGGCGACATCCTATGCGCACATCACGCAGAATACGTTTCTCAAATTTCTCAGGAGCAATATCATCTGCCGGTATGGTCTCCCCAATGAAATCGTCACTGATAACGCTAAGAATCTGAATGGTCCAAGGATTCAAAAATTGTGTGATCAATACAAAATCTGACATCTCAATTCCTCCCCATACCGTCCCCAGATGAATGGAGCGGTGGAAGCTGCGAACAAAAATCTCAAGAGGATAATCCGGAAAATGACAGTCACATATAGGGATTGGCATGATATGCTTCCCTATACTCTTCACGTATACCGGACTTCTGTAAGAACCTCAACCGGGGCAACTCCATACTCACTGGTTTACGAGATGGAAGCGGTATCACCTATTGAAGTTGAAATTCCTTCCCTAAGGATTCTGAAAGAATCAGGAATTGATGAGTCAGAATGGATCCAGTCAAGGTTGGATCAGTTAAACTTGCTAGATGAGAAAAGGTTAGCAGCAGCATGTCATGGGCAGTTATACCAGATGAGGATGGCTAGAGCATTTGATAAAAGCGTTCGCCCACGCGAATTCCAACCCGGGGACCTAGTTCTGAAGAAAGTGCTGCCGAATCAAAATGATCCCCGGGGCAAATGGTCACCAACCTACGAGGGACCCTATGTGGTTAAGAAGGCATTTTCTGGATGAGCCTTGATCTTGACCCACATGGACGGTGAAGAGTTTCCAAGGCCTGTGAACGCTGACACCGTCAAGAGATATTATGCCTAAAAAAAAAAAAAGAGAAAAAGTAGGAGTGAAAACCCGAAAGGGCGCTCCTAGCAAAATGTGGGAAAGAGGGTGAAAACCCGAGAGGGCGCCTTCGGCAAAATGAGTGAAGGATGAAAACCCGAAAGGGCATCCTGAAAAAGTAAGCTAAAAAAAAAAAAAAAAAAATCTAGGGGTGAAAACCAGCAAGGGCATCCCAAGAACCAAAAGGGAGAAATAAGGAAAGAAGCATGAGACCAAGAAGGGAAATAAACCGTCGTGACATGAGGTTTCAGAGAATTTGAAATAATGGCAGTTAAGGGATTCCAAAGCCAGCCACAAGGAATATATGGGATCTATCCTTGTACCCTTCTTCTTTGAAACTCTATCTTTGTTTTTATTAAAATCGTAATAAAGTCATACTTCATTCCCTATGCTTCTATCTTTCCCTTATATTTATTCTTTAACATTACCCTTCTGCAATCTCGTTATTTAATGCGCTATTAATCAGTTAAAATTTTTGCCATAAGATTAGGATTTAACAATGGATAACCTCACATACTTTACTATGAGATTTGCAGGGAATGACCAGGAAAAGGGTAAACAAAAGGAAAATAGGGATGAAAACCCAAAAGGGCATCCTTAAAAAAAGGGAAAAAGGAGTGAAAACCCGAAAGGGCACTCCTAGCAAAATGTGGGAAAGAGGGTAAAAACCCGAAAGGGCGCCTTCTGCAAAATAAGTGAAGGATGAAAACCCGAAAGGGCATCCTGAAAAAGTGAGTTATTTAAAAAAAAAAAAAAAAAAAAAAAAAAAAAAAAAAAACAGAAATGGGGCATTTGAAGAAATGAGGCCATAGGTCAAGTCTTGCAACTCGTCCTCCATTCATCATTGGCCTTCGGGATTCTGTTAAGTACACTTCATTGGGGAAGAACTTCTTGTATCCGGATTAGGCTTGCTTCGTAAGTGCAATTTAAATTTACTGTTATTAACCTCTGGTTCCTTGATCTAAGTTGATTTTAATTTCCCGCAATTTACATTTCCTGTTATCAACCTCTGGTTCCTTGATCTAAGTTGATTTTAATTTCCCGCAATTTACATTTCCTGTTATCAACCTCTGGTTCCTTGATCTAAGTTGATTTTAATTTCCCGCAATTTACATTTCCTGTTATCAACCTCTGGTTCCTTGATCTAAGTTGATTTTAATTTCCCGCAATTTACATTTCCTGTTATCAACCTCTGGTTCCTTGATCTAAGTTGATTTTAATTTCCTGCAATTTAAATTTCCTGTTATCAACCTCTGGTTCCTTGATCTAAGTTGATTTTAATTTCCCGCAATTTACATTTCCTGTTATCAACCTCTGGTTCCTCGATCTAAGTTGATTTTAATTTCCCGCAATTTACTTTTCCTGTTATCAACCTCTGGTTCCTTGATCTAAGTTGATTTTAATTTCCTGCAATTTAAATTTACTGTTATCAACCTCTGGTTCCTTGATTTAAGTTGATTTTAATTTCCTGCAATTTACATTTCCTGTTACCAACCTCTAGTTCCTTGATCTAAGTTGATTTTAATTTCCCGCAATCTACTTTTCCTGTTATCAACCTCTGGTTCCTTGATCTAAGTTGATTTTAATTTCCTACAATTTCCTGCTATCAACCTCTGGTTCCTTGATCTAAGTTGATTTTAATTTCATGCATTTAAATTTACTGTTATCAACCTCTGGTTCCTTGATCTAAGTTGATTTTAATTTCCTGCAATTTATATTTCCTGTTATCAACCTCTGGTTCCTTGATCTAAGTTGATTTTAATTTCCTGCAATTTACTTTTCCTGTTATCAACCTCTGGTTCCTTGATCTAAGTTGATTTCCTTGATCTAAGTTGATTTTAATTTCCTGCATTTACATTTCCTGTTATCAACCTCTGATCCCTTGATCCAAGTTGATTTTAATTTAACTTCTGATACTGATCCCTAGGTCACTGACTTAGGTATGCTTTAGTTTTGGACACCTAATCGTCCAAAATACGGGTCTAAATCCTTACATAATTCCTACACGGGAAATTTTTCCCTTAATAGAAATTATGTAAAGAGGGGCAGCTGTCGACACCATATTTTGGCCGATCCCCAGAATCAATAAACTTTGAAACCGATCCCCAGCACTAAATTTTCCTTTGCCAGCCAACTACATTTCCGACCTCTCTTTGCCATATTACCGATCTCTCTTCACAGAGAATTGAATTAATGCTAAGCCCTCGTATCATCTAAGGTCTTGCCAAGTCGCTTACCGATCTCTCAAGCTAATTGTCAAATTTCTGACGATCGATTACATTCCGATCTCTCTGTCAAACAAAATTGAATCAATACTAGATCTTTATGTCACTGGTCTTATTGCCGATCTCTCATTTTAAGTTTAGGAATAATTAAGATTCCAATCCGATGTAATGATGATCTTGATTTTAAGTGGGTTCACCAAATTTCCAATTTTAATCAAGTCCCGATTAACGTTGATTCCCTATCGATCTCATGCTCATTATGTTTTCCGATCTCTCACACTTAGGTTAATAATCTCTTTCAGTTACTTCGATGTACTCAGACAATCAAGTATTAAGTAATTTAGAGATTTTCCGATCACAATCATTCATTGAACAAAAGAGGCATACCATTTCATTTTAAAAAATTGTACAAGTCATTCAGCTGGAGGATCACCCCCAGTCTGATCTACATTTTGTCCGTCTTCTCCCTCACCCTCCTCCTCACTATCCTCACCCTCGCCTCCGGGAGCCAGGTCGGCCATCCAAGAGAAGTCCTCCTATGGGTAACGCTTCTGCAGCTCGGCTAAGTGATCCTTGTGAGCATTCACGTAAGCACTGGCTATTCCTGTCACCATCTCTTCATCTTTTGCCTTAAGCTCCTCCGTAAGATGAGCGACCTGAGCAGCTTTGTTGGCCCGGAGTGCCTGGACTTCTCCAAGAGCATGATCCCTCTCAGCCAGAACATGAGTCTGTTCGGCCAGCTTATCCTCATAGTACTTCATCCTCCCCTCAATTTGAGATATGTAATCTTGAGCGGATGAGAGTTGGGATCGGAGGGATGCCACTTCTTGACTCTTCCTTTCGACTTCTTGACTCTTCTTCTCGACCTCCTTACCCAGTCGGTAAGCCTTTTCCCGAACTATGTGCTGGTTCACCAGGCACTCTACATTCAGACTCATGGAGCGGGTTAGGATGTCGTCAAGATTGTCCAGAGACAGTCTGTCCCGATCCTCCCGAAGGCAGATGGAAGACCCCATGACTTTGGCAAAATCGGGGTTCTCCCGAATAGTCTGGTTGTTCTCCAGAGAAGTGATCAGCACTTGGGCGCCACGAGAAGGGGGCCTCACAGGAGGTCGAGAACAACCCCCTTCTGTGCTTGGAGCAACCGGAGGAGGTGGAGCCGGCTCTTCCCGTTGAGGAGGAGATCGGACAGCTTCTGTGATCGGCGGTCCCGAAGGTCGGGGCGGGCCTCCTTGCGTCTCCCCAGGTTCATGGCCGGGTGTTTGAAGTAGTGCCGAACGCTTCATCTCCTTTATTTTCCGGGAAATCTCTCTTTCTTTCTTCCGCTTCCTGGAACCTTCACCACCCGCCATACCTGCACAAAAAAAAGGTCAGTGAGATCGCTAAGGTCCAAAGATCTGAGAAATAGAAAATACCGATGCCAAGATCAGAGAGCTGAAGCCCGCGACTTTCGCCCGTGATCAACTCCATCGTCCAATGATGTAGCTCGGCAGTCACCGCATCTAAACAGGAGTACTTTTGAGTGGCAGCTTGATTCTTCAGTTCCATCACTACTAGGCTTTCCTCCTTGTTCAGGGTAATACGCTTCGGAATCAAGGGCCCCTGGTGCCACCAGCTACGGGGGAAGTCCTCAAAGCAGGTCAGATTTTTGCTCCTCAAAATGAAGAAACGGTTCTTCCAATTCTTAAGGGAGGAAGGCAGATCGGTAAAGAGCCCACAATGAGGCTTCGCTGAAAGAACCGATGCTCGTCGTCCTTTGGCGAGTTAGCTGTCTTGATTCGATGAACACCTTAGCCGTAGGTCTGATTCCCTTAGCTCGGCACAGGCCTCGGAAGGCTACCAAGATCCGCCATGAGTTAGGATGAATTTGGGCAATGCACACTCGGTGAAATTTTAGGACCTCCTTGAAGAAGTCGTCCAGAGGAACCAAGACACGCCTTTAAGCGTTCCTTGTATACCATAACCATGTCATTCTCTTCAAAGGAGTGATCGGCTCGGTGATCGCCGTGACAACTGGATAAGTTCATATGAATCGGGCTCAATGTTGTACTCTGGCTAAGCATTTGCGGTCGGTTTCTTGTAAGATCGGCGGCTCGTCCATAGGAAGATTCTCCCTCCACGAGGAAAGGTGCAGGCCTCGGCAGTGCGGTTCGTCCAGGCTGGAGCGGAGGCCCTAGAAGGTTACAGTCGCGCTTGGCCCAACCACCTCTACTTTATCGCACGACCATGAAACATGGCGGAAGGTGGGCTTCTTTGCTCTCGACCTTGGCACCTCTCATTTTAAGGAAAACAAAGAACTTAAAGCTAAAGAAGGATTAAAACCCTTACCAGGAGCTTGAGCAGTCGGAAGAGCTTGAAAATCGGAGAGTTTTGGAATTGCTCGCGAGAGACAGAAAATGGCATAAAGTAAGAAACTGGCTAACCCCTACCCCTATTTATACTCGTCCGAGCATTTAATGCTCACGATGTCCTAGACAATGCATCGGTTAACGGGATTCGCTAGCTGTTCTGACACGTCTCTCGAAAACTCCAAATTCCATAAAGAGAACGGCTAATTAGAGATCGGCATATTAAGATAAATGTTTCGAACTGCGGATCAGTTAAGGGTTGTTCAGTTAGGAACCAGATTGGATAAACACATCAGAGATCGGAAAATAATCAATGCAATAATAATAAGATGATAATTGACTTTTATTTCAAAAAGATCGGATTACATCATTTGGGAGATCTCTAGGGATCGGAATAATAGAGATCGGAAGATGGGAGATCAGCATGAGAGATCGGAATAAGAGCGTGGGAGGGATCGGAAGGCAAAAAGAATAAGACAAATCCCAAATAACCGTCGTCAGAATCAGAGCCGAGGTAGTTAAAGCGTGGCGATTTAGATCTCCACCATACGCCTAAGAATCGCCACTTAATCTTTGGCAGTGCCAAGGTATGTCATGACAGTCCTGTACATCCCAATCTCCACCGTTGATCTCACTTGTAAGGACAAACCCGGAACCCTTGGATCAAGAGAGAAGACGACAAGACCAGCGTCTTTCGCTCTTAGCCCTCAGATCGTTCCGGACAAGAGGATTTGAGACCGTCAGATTGAAAGAAGAAGAGGACAAATATTCTGAAGAATAATCTCAGCCGTTCATTTTGGTTCTCTTTAATTCCTGAACATCCGATCATGTCCTTCGAAATCTTGACCCTCCATCTCCCTCAAAATAAATCCTGACCCTTCATGGGGAGCACCCGATTCCTATAAATACCTGTATGAAAAACTGTTCAAGGGACGGGCAAAAAAGAGAGGTAGTTATTATAGCGGAAGAACTCTAAAACTTCATTCAGTTTGTTACTCTGCTACTTAGAAGTGTTGATTAGAAAGACTTTTGAAACTAGTTTTCTGAAGTGTTTTGTTGAAAAGGATTCTGAATACTGGAACTCTACATTTTCAGTTTGTTCATTATCTGGTCGCACTCTCACTTTTAGCCCTTTATCATCTCTGTTTTCATTCCCATTGTCCAAGCTCAACTTCATTCCACTCGGTTTTTATCTTAATCTGATTGCATTTTAGCTAAGCACCCTTCAGTTCACGACGAACATCAGCCCTCAGGCTAATCAGTCCACTGTCTTATCACTATTTGTCACCCCGTAGTTATTTCAATAGATTTGGCTCCTTACAGGTAATAGCTCATATTGCTGTTTTATTAAGTGTTTACGTTTACTTTTCACACTTTCTTTGTTCTTCTTACGTATGCGATTTTCTCCAAGTTCATTTTGTGCAAAAAAAAAAAAACCCCAAAGAATGTTACTCTCGAGTTATCTCTTTAGTGATCAGTCCATCATTTTATTAATCTTCGTCATTTCTGAATACGAGTTTTCTAGCTCCTAGTAGCGTGTAAGTGGTTGGGTAAAACATAGGTAACTGCAATTTAAGGGTCTCTTTTAAAAGAGAGAGCCTGAATAACACGTCAGGAAAATAGCCAAACTATTAGGTGGCGTGCGAATTCGGCAAGATGTCATAAAGTGGAATAAAACCAAAGTAAACGAAACAGAATAGATCGGACATTAATAGGTATTGGTAAGATGACTACATGGAAGGTCGGTAAATCAAGTCTAGTATCCCCCGTTTAGTCATAAGGTATCAAGAAGCCTTATCCCCAGCATCTTTGAAAGCCAGAATCCTTAGCTTTAGGCTCTTATGATATGTAGCTGAAATTAAAATTCGGGAGATCGGAAAGATCCCATTCAGGCTCCTGTTAATTTAAAAGAGATCGGAGGAGAGTTCTTATCCGGTCTCAACTCAAAATTTAAAATAAATACTCAAAAGAGATCGGAGGAGAGTTCTTATCCGGTCTCAACTCAAAATTTAAAATAAATACTCAAAAGAGATCGGAGGAGAGTTCTTATCCGGTCTCAACTCAAAATTTAAAATAAATACTCAAAAGAGATCGGAGGAGAGTTCTTATCCGGTCTCAACTCAAAATTTAATAAATATTGAATAGAGATCGGAGGAGAGTTTTTATCAGGTCTCAACTCAAAATTTAAAATAAATACTCAAAAGAGATCAGAGGAGAGTTCTTATCCGGTCTCAACTCAAAATTTAAAATAAATACTCAAAAGAGATCAGAAGAGAGTTCTTATCCGGTCTCAACTCAAAATTAAGATAAATATTAAATAGAGATCGGAGGAGAGTTCTTATCCGGTCTCAACTCAAAATTTTAATAAATATTAAATAAAGATCGGAGGAGAGTTCTTATCCGGTCTCAACTCAGAATTTTAATAAATATTAAAGAGTTCGGAGAAGAGTTCTTATCCAATTCTTAAATTAAAATTTTAATAAAATATTCCATTCAAATAAAATTAACATACAACAGTAACTCACTAAGGTTGTCTCATTTACTTATGTATCTGGGTGATCCAAATTTAGTGAAAAATCAAATGTTCCTTTAATCAAAAGGATCAACATGTCCATTCAAGCCCTCCTAACTAATGCAAAATTAAATCTACTTACCCTTATTAAGGGACGAGGTGGGGTTCCTAACACCTTCCCCACCCGTTTACGGACCCCGAACCTAGAATCTCTGTCTTGAAGTGGTTTCATTTCAATCTATTTCCACAAATGGTTTTCTTTAGTTTCCCTCAAAACTAAGGTGGCGACTCCTCACTCTTTCCCACTTCGGTGAGGGTTCGTTCAGGCGACCGCAAAATTCCTTGCGACATTAGACATATATTATCTATCAATGATTATTCCTGTAGGCAGTACTACATTCTGTAGTCTCTAATTGGTATACCAATTGATCCTTGCTATATAAATAAGTCCAGGTATACTTTGGGCAAATTAATATTATTAATTACTTATGATCTTATCATTTCATGTCATGCACTATTAGTGCTTTATAGTAGTTTTATGTCAATTTATAGTGGGAAAATAAGTTCCCCCTTCATTTTCATGTAAATTATACATTTATCAATTCATATAGGTAATTTACATGTCATGTGTCAAATAATATTTTGAACATTTCTTTAGGTCCAGATTTGATATCTTATGTTCTCCTAGCAATTTGGCCAATATGTGGCCACTGTTTGACTACACTTCTTTCATGGAAGTTGTCTCTCTATGTTTTGTCTTTGTTTTCCTTTTTGAATCATGTCATTTGGAGTTTTAGAACTCAAGTTATGATCAAATAACCAAAACTAGTTCCTTAACTCACTTAAGTTCCAGAACCAGGCAGGTTCTGGAGTTAATTTTTTCATGATTATTTGGACATGTTACAACCACTTTTGTGCCTAATGTTCTTCATAGAAGTTGTTACCCTATGTCTTATGATTACTCAAAATTTTAAATTACAATTTTCAGGTCTTATAGAATTAATTATAGCAAATTAACTGGCCTGGACTCAGTGTCCTGTGTCTACAGGATTCTAGGTTCAGGTCGGTGGGTTTGACTCTCATTTTAGGGTTCTTACACTCAAATTTTAAGAAAAGTTTCTGAATCAAAGTTGAAGCCCTATCTCTTAAGTTTCTATAACAGTTTGTCTCATCCCATTTGGGATTTCCTAATGAAAATTATGCTATAAATTCTGTTAAGGGGTCAAGTGGTAGTTGAGGCAAATTCCAGGATTTGGTGTACTAATTTGTTCTAACAATTTGACTTAGTTCCCTTGGGTTCTGGGTTCTGGTCAAAACATCAATATTATAGATCTATGTCTTATAAAAATTTTGGCACTGGTTTCATTGCTTTTGCAATTTTGTAGGCCATATTATGGCCTTTTTTCCAAAACTGGTCGGGTAAGCCTATGTCCAATAAATTCTGGGCAGATTAGTTCTAGACAATTTTATTGATCTAATTTGTGCTAACAATTTGACTTGGTTATAAGCAGATCTGGGTTCTATTTTCTTCATGAAAAATGTGCTCCTATGTTTACCCTTTCCAATGGTTCAAGAATCAGGTCATTCTATCCTTCCTAGTGTGAGTTATGGCCATTTGAACATTTACTGTTTATTTGGTCATTTTTCCAGGTCCATATTAGAGTTACCCGAATTCAAGTAAATTTTAAGCCAGGTTAGGGACAGTTTTTGGGCATGGTCTCTTCATGAAAAATGTAGCAAATTGTCCTACGTTTCATCTTCAATTGGCCTCACACCAATTGGAGCAACATAACTCTACCTATGGCTATTTAAACTTGCTGGACTCATAGGTCCAGAATTCCTACACATGAAACAACACTTCCAATCTTCAATTTCACCAAAATTCCAAACTTCAATTCACATTCATGGCACTTAAATTAGTCAACAAATGGTCTCAAAATCACCAATTTCAAGTCACAACACAAAATTCCCAAAGTTAGGTCAAAACCCTAACTTAACATTTCTCAATTCATGTAAACACATATCAAACTCATATCCAATCAATTTGTCTATCACATATGCTCATTAATAACTCTAATAGGCAATTTAATTCTATCAAAATTATCAAATCCCCAATCTTTTCATGACTGCCAAAAATTTGGTTTATCAAATACTTGTCATTTTCTTTCAATTTCATGAGATTTTAACTTAGTTCACTATGCTAACAAGGATTAAAGAAGAAAAGAAGCTTGTATATGGCACCAACCTTGAATTGACCCAAGTTGATCTTGAAAACTCTAAGAATTTCTTCAATTCATGGCTGCCACTAGTTTCTCCAAGGTGTGGGGACAAATTTTAGTGAAGACACTTAAGGGTTTTGGGGTGGAAATAAAGGGAAATCAAGCTTGAAGCTTGAGAAAAAAAAATGGAGATTTTCAATGGAGTGAATAGGCCATGGGAGAAGAATGAAGAAGATGAGATTTTCTTTTTGATAATTAAATGAATTTGTCTCTATTTATATAGGCTTGTCTAATTCTTATTGGTTATAGATTTTTAATTACATCACATATATGTCATGCTTATGTCATAAATGCATTTTAAATTTTATTTCTTTCTTTTCTTTTCTTTTCTTTTTCCCTTGCATGAATTAATGTTTTAATTTATTTTATGTATTTTAATCTCTCTCATTTTAAATGACACTTAGGTCAAAATTCAACTCTGGGGTTAAAATGACCAAAATGCTCTTCATTATGCTCATCGGATTATTTTCGGTCTGTACCGATTTTTTTGAATTTCTTTTGACATTTTTAATGTCATTTAGTCCTCAATAAACCTTTAATTAAGTCTCAAAAATTATTTCCTAGGCTTCCTCACAGTGCAGGGTCAAGAATCGTCTTATGATCACTTCTGTCACGGTCACCCATCATTTCGTTTAACTTGATCGTACTTTGCTTCTTTTACTTTTCTTTAATTTTACTTAGTCTGTATTCAGTCAATTTATATTTCCTCACTCTAGTTTGAGTGTAGTTCGAGACATCCTGGCTGTTCAAATAGATATTAGTCGTCAGAACAGTAGAATGCACAAACTACCTAAAATGAGGGCGTTATAGATACTCTATCATAAGCTCCTCTAATTCCTCTATTTCCTAAAGAACAGAACCATTACTTAGGCTAGGAAGCAGTGAATCATTATTTAGTTTAGGAAGCAGTGTCCAACAAAGAATTGACAACACTAAGTACCAATCTGATTAGTATTTGTCACACATTATTCTATGATCGCTTTAATTTTTTAAAGGTTAAACTAATGCAAATTAGCATCTAAAAACAAGCACCCAAAAATAATAGCTATAAATGTCGTATTTTTATAATTTGCCTTAGTCATTTCATCCTCTATTTCTTCATCTAGATCAGAATCTTCAGGTAGACCATGTGACACTGTGTAGTTGATTATCGGCAAATCCTGGCATACCATCAAATATTTAAAAATAATAAATCGACTCTTAATCAATTCAAAGAAATCGAACACCATTGTTCTTACATTAAAGTACAAATAAAAATAAATAAACTTATTTAACAATTAGAAGTCATAGTTTTCCATGCAATTGTAGCAAGACATGCCAACAATGGTTTTATGTTCTTTAATATGGAAACTAAAAATAACTGGATAACAGCTTTGCCTTAATGGAATGGTTTTAGAGATAAAAACATGCCTAAATCTATCCAGATCCTACCTCATGATGTAAAGAAACACCCTTGCGCAAGAATAAGCAAAACAAAAAACAAGTAGATGATGGTTCACTTGTCAATGAAGAAGCCAAATAATGAAAAATAATCAATTCAGTTTGCATATTTGAGCTACACAAATAATGGACTAATTATGAGGCGAACATATACATACGTATAAATAGAAACAGAAGAAAAGGTTTATACAATCTGAAGTACTAGTAAAAAAAAAAAAAAATTAAGGAATTGTGAAAAAAAAAAAATCTCAAAGATCTTTTTCCTAGAATTTGTTTGGATCATTTATACATTCTTCTAATCAAATATTATCTTTATATTGTCTTGATTATTTTGTTCATTCAATTTCAATTTTAGTACTCATAATCTGAATAAGAATCATTTATTTACATGTGATTAAAAAAAGAGGTTCTATAGAGCAATTCTCATAACTAAAAGTATATATAGTTAAGAAAGTGTAAAACACATCAGTCCCAAAGCTGATTCTTCATCAAGATAAAATTCCCTGGCTAAACCTACTGTGAAATTTCAACTCTTGGTACTAAGTTATTATATCTAATGTTCCAGGCATCATTTTCAGTTGTTTTACTGTCCCTATGCGAAATCCTCAGACTCTATAAAATAATAAGAAAAAAAAGTGGGCCTGCATTCATGCAGGTTCCTCAATTGTGAGTAGGCATTAAAGGAAAAGGAAAACAGTGGTGCCAAGGAGAGAATTTCCCAACAAATAAATTTGTTTTATGTAATTTTATCTAGATAACATCTAAACTAACATAAATTTTTTATCAGAAGTTTTTAGAAAAAAAAATATATATTTAGTTTGGTTGGCCTATTTAAAAGGCAAACTTTATCAACACCAACTCAAATAACAACAACAACTAACTCTTAATTCCAAACTAGTTGGGATTGCCTATATGAATCCTTTTTTGCCAATCAACTTAATTTGAAACTAATTTCTCAACAATGTCCAAAAATTGTAAATCTTTTGATACTAAGGAGACAGTTTACATGCATACCTCATATAGTAGTTCGCCTATTATCTGAGCAGTAGTCAAAGAACTTACCGGCACTTTAGGATGAGCACTATTTTGTCTCTCAGGTTGTATTATCAATCCTGACCTAAGCGGTATATCAAAAAGCCTTGCATTATCAGCTCTCACTAATAATTCCCTCTGTCTTGCAGCAATAGGATCACCCTTATGTCCTGGGTAGTCACTGCTTTGCCTCTGGGATCGGTTAAATTGACAACCACGGGGTTCTTTGTGATTCTCTATTCATATTCCTGAGATATGTTGTGTTGGGGAGACTGAATAGGAGCAGATGATTGGTGATCATGTGTAGTAGAGCTATTTCTAGAATTGAATGCAATATTTCTAGTAGAGTTTGTCTCAGGGACAACGTTAAGGTTTCTTAACATGTGATCCAAATATCCCCTTTGAAATTCAGAAGGAAGCATGCCATTTCTTTGAGTGTTCCTTGAGGTGCCTTCAACAAGTGATGCATCTCCTCCATTTAGAGTATAAGTAGAAGTTAAGGGTAGACCAGTTCTTGACCTAGTAACATCATTCCACTGGAAAGGCTGCATACTTTCTAAAGAATAAGAAACAGGCATAGGCTGTTGCATTGGAGGAGTAGGTTGAACTATTGCAGTCATTGAGCTAGTTTTTGGAACACAATCAAATGATAAATGAATAGCTAGTTGAGCAGGTAACTGTGGTTGAGAATTCCTAGTGGTCCATGTTGCCAAGTTAGTTGGCAAAAAATCTTGATGATTCACAGTTCTCTGGGAGTGCTGAGCTTCTCCTACCTCACCTATGGTTTGATGGGTATCGCTTGGCCCTGCACTCCTAGAGAAATCATAAAAAATCTAGATTTAAACAATAAGAAAATTAAAAGTTGTTCTAGAACCAATAGATTTGATGTAAATATGTGGCTACAAATCACCAAACTAAATGAGATTGATTAAAAAATTTCAGTTACATGATTGATAAGACACTAATAATTTGGTAAATCAATCCCATGTTAAAAATAACCCAACAAGGAAAAATAATAAATTTAATGAGCTCTTATTAAACTTATTGTTTTTTGCCCAACTTAGTTGAAAATTAGGGAGCCAATATTTTTTAAATTAAATTTTACGTAATAAAAAAGATTTTCAAAAGAATTAAATTGTGAGTGATGTACATAAAATACCTAGGTCTAGTTACTATATCCGTCATTGGCTCCATATATATAAATATTATAATCCTCATAATTTATATTTTTTATTGGCCCAATAAGGCAAAAACTTTAATGGACCAATATTCTAATAACTTAAAAAAAATTTTATTGGCCCAATTTAACAAAAAATTAATGAGTTTATATTTTAATTTTTAAAAGATTAGTTTTATTGACCTAACAAAATTGAAAAATTGGTTGCCCATATTTTTAAAATTTTTATTTAGGCAATAAAAAAATATTTTAAAAAGATTCAAATTCTTAAATACATAAAACATCTAGATATAAAAGTTATATTTATCTAACACCGAACTCAATGGTAGAAACCAAGCTACAACCCCTCCACTATATATTTTACAATTCTAGAAGAAATCACAAGAGAACTGGAATTAGAAGGATCATTGGCAAATGGATTTTGATCAATGCATGATCCACTTGGTTTAAAAAGCAAACCTAGCTACTTATCTTCAGGTGCTTTTCTCAGACGGATATTTCTCTGGGAGTGCTGAGCTTCTCCAGCCACACCTATGGTTTGATGGATATTGCTTGGCCCTACACCAGCTCCAAGTCCACTTACTGCAACACTTGAAGGCTGATGCATGATAGGAGCTGTCTCTAAAGCAAGCATAAGTCTAATACCTAACTGCTCATCTTCAGGTGCTCTTCTTTTATAGTACAAACGCCTGCCATCTAGTGAGCAACCTTCTCCACCATCATTTTCTTCCACTATATATTTGGCAATTCCAGAAGAAATCACAAGACAATTGGAATTAGAAGAATCATTGGCAAATAGATTTTGATCAATAAATGATCCACTTGGTTTAAAAAGCAAACCTAACTGCTCATCTTCAGTTGCTCTTATCAGACGAATATTTCTCTGGGAGTTCTGAGTTTCTCTTACCACACCTATGGTTTGATGGATGTTGCTTGGCCCTGCGTCAGCTCCAAGTCCATTTGCTGCAACACTTGAAGGCTGATGCATTACAAGAGCTGCCTCTAAAGCAAGCACAAGTCCAATACCCAACTGTTCATCTTCAGGTGCTCTTCTTTTACAGTACAAATGCTTGCCATCTAGTGAGAAACCTTCTGCACCATCATTTTCTTCTACTATATATTCTGCAATTCCAGAAGAAATTGCAAGAGAATTGGAATTGGAAGGGTCATTAGCAAATAGATTTTGATCAGTGCATGATCTAGTTGGTTAAAAAGCAAACCCAGCTACTCGTCTTCTGGTGCTCTTCTCAGACAAATATTTCTCTGGGAGTGTTGAGCTTCTCCTGCCACACCTATGGTTTGATGGATATCACTTGGCCCTACACCAGCTCCAAGTCCACTTGCTACAACACTTGAAGGCTGATGCATGATAGGTGCTGCCTCTAAAGCAAGCACACATCTAGTACCCAACTGCTCATCTTGAGGTGCTCTTTTTTTACAGTACAAACGCATGCCATCTAGTGAGCAACCTTCTCCACTATCATTTTCTTCTACTATATATTCTGCAATTCTAGAAGAAATCACAAGAGAATTGGAATTGGAAGGGTCATTGGCAAATAGATTTTGATTAATGCATGATCCACTTGGTATAAAAAGCAAACCCAGCTGCTCATCTTCAGATGCTCTTCTCATATGGATATTTCTCTGGGAGTGTTGAGCTTCTCCTGCCACACCTATGGTTTGACGGATATCGCTTAGCCCTACACCAGCTCCAAGTCCACTTGCTGCAACACTTGAAGGCTGATGCATGACAGGAGCTGCCTCTAAAGCAAGCACATGTCCAGCACCCAGTTGCTTATCTTTAGGTGCTCTTTTTTTTACAGTACAGACGCCTACCATTTAGTGAGCAACCTTCTCCACCATCATTTTCTTCCACTATATATTCCGCAATTCCAGAAGAAATAATAAGAGAACTAGAATTAGAAGGATCATTGGCAAATGGATTTTGATCAATGCATGATCCATACTAAGATTCTCCGGCCACACCTATGGTTTGATGGATATCGCCTGGCCTTGCACCAGCTCCAAGTACACTTGCTGCAACACTTGAAGGCTGATGCATGACAGGAGCTGCCTCTAAAGCAAACACAAGTCTAGCACCCAACTGCTCATCTTTAGGTGTTTTTCTTTTACAGTACAGACGCTTGCCATCTAGTGAGCAACCTTCTCCACCATCATTTTCTTTCACTATATATTCCGCAATTCCAGAAGAAATCACAAGAGAACTAGAATTAGAATGATCATTAGCAAATGGATTTTGATCAATGCATGATCCACTTGGTTTAAAAAGCAAACTCGTCACTGTATTCAGATTGACATTAATGGTGGGGTTGTCAAATGTTGGATTTAAGTCTACGTTCTGAGAGAATATGCTAGAACTGGCCTATTGCAAAGGCACTGACCTATTTGTGAGCTGGCCATTTCCCGAGCTCATGTTAACACTAAGTTGAAAGGGGGTAATTAGTGACCTAGAATGCCTTTCTTCCAAACTTTGAACAATTCCAGCACTAGCAACAGCGGAAGACGGTAACTCAGCTAACAAATCCTGAGATCGAACTGGAGTTTGGGCGCTCACACTAGATTGATCCATCACATTAGACATCCCATTGGATGGCAAACCATCTTCAGCTAATAAATCCCACAACTGAACAGGGTTATGGTTGTTGATGCTAGAACTAGATTGACGCATCCAAACCATAGTAGGATGACATTCATGAACAAAAGCATTAGTTGGAACTTCATTATTCTGAATCCATCGAAGATTAATGCCATTGGGCTCATAACGCAAATAAAAGGCTCCTAGAAATGCATTTGATGTGCTATCTTGACCTTGCATTGTGACCAACAGGTTTTCTCTTCAGAAGCTAATCACCCAAAGAAGCCACACTCAAATTAGGACCTCTCACTAGGCCTAAGAATAAAGCAACTACATTAGAAGTAATCATGCAAATAGTAAAATGATTTTTATTTAAGAACTAAGATATTAGCATCCACTCTAACAAAAGAACACTACAAACACACAAAATGAATTTACAACATGTTATGCCATTTACTTCGCAACAAAATAAATGCAAAGATAAGTTGACATAACTACAACATGTCAAACTGCTTAAAAGGTTTAATTATTGACATCAACTACGGCAAATTTGACATATAGGTCTTAGATTTCACTTGGCATGCTACAGCCCAATAGATCATCAAATCAATAGGTTTAAAAGATTAGAACAATTTCATGCCACAGGCTGCCCTACTAGAAATCAACTTTTATCTTCCCAAACTCTAACTTCTATATACTAATACTCCGACTCTTCATTTTGCCCACCCATACCCGTGTCGATACGACAAAACACAGGACATGACATGAAATATGTGTCTAATACATATTCATGCAATCATATCCCCATATTTTCTATTTAGAAAGTTCATAAGTATGTTCCCATTTTTGACACCCGTACTAGAGTCCAAGTAACATATCTACATATAGGAAAATTTTAGGCATCTTATGAACCCATGTTTTAGACTAAAAAAAAAAAAATTAAAGCCATTGAAACATGCATTTATCTATCTAAATATAATAAAATTGATCTCAAAATAAATTTTACCAAAAAGTGACAAGTGGCACTCTGTTAGATTTTTTTCTTCATATTATTCCATTTGCCCTTTAACTTCTATATACTAACACTCCAACTCTTTATTTTGCCCACCCATACCTGTGTCGATATGACAAAACACAGGACATGACATGAAATATGCGTCTGATACATATTCATGCAATCATATCCCCATATTTTCTATTTAGAAAGTTCATAAGTATGTACCCATTTTTGACAACCGTACTCTAGTCCAAGTAACATATATGATATGGGAAAATTTTAGGCATCTTATGAACCCATGTTTTAGACTAAAAAAAAAAAAGTAAAGCCATTGAAAAATGCATTTATCTATCTAAATATAATAAAATTGATCTCAAAATAAATTTTACCAAAAAGTGACAAGTGGCGCTCCATTAGATTTTTTTTTTTCATATTATTCCATTTGCCCTTAGTTTCCTAATAATTTTACAATATCAATTGATGATAGACCTATAAGACATTTAATAATAAAAAAAATTTATGATAATAGTTATAATTTAATTAATAATAGGAAAACTAGGAGTCATAATAATAATAATAATAATAATAATAATAATAATAATAATAATAATAATAATAATAAAATAATAATAATAATAATAAAATAATAATAATAATAATAATCTAATTAATATTAGGAAAATTAATAATCATAGTTATAAATTATATAAAACAAACCTACCTTTCTACCATAATTATAAAATTATGTACTTAATTTCTGATAATAAAAAAATTATGCCAATAGTTACAATTTAATTAATACTAGGAAAATTAAAAGTCATAGTTATAAACTATATAAATCAATATTACACATCAAAAATCAAATTAGTCACCTTCATAGGAGAATGTCCGATCAAGATTTTCTCTCAAACTTACTAAATGATATTTTACTAACCAAAATATCAAAAGAAGATGAAGAACAATCTTCAAAAATATCACTAAGTTAATTTTTATCACTAAAATTTTTTTATATTCATTTTATTGGTATCTTATTATTTATTCTTCACACACACACACACACATATTTATACAAGCTATTCTAAGTATAAATATATTGAAAAAAGCTATATATTCATATTTTTATTTCAATTAAATAATATATAAAAAATCATTAAACTCGTGCAACACTTGTGTAAAATACTAGTTACTTAAAATCACCTCAAAATTTTCTTTCAAACTTCCGCTTACACCAATAAAAAGCATTAAATCACTAAAGTTAAAATAAATAAATAAAATAAAATAAAAAGGAAAAGAAATGAACACATTAAGTTGCAAAATTGCTTGGCAAATATAAAAGGAGACGACACATATGGTAGTGAAATAAAATAAACCGCCAAAAGCGCACAAAATTATGAGAAAATAAAACATATAAACAGCTTACAGAACAAAAAAAAAAAGAGGGAGATGACATTGACAAAACATAACCCACCATTTGTTACCATGCAACCTTAAATTGAACATTGTGTTTGCAAATAGCATGGTTTAACATTGGAGCCATAATCACCAAAGTTTGAAATATAAAATATTAAATTCTTTTCGGACAAAAATATTTTGAGTTAATCTAAAAGCTACAAATAAAATGATGCATGCAAGTTTTGCACATGTTTTCAATTTTTATGCTTGATTGACAAGGCATCAATAACGCTGCCTCATCAACCACCATAACCCCATTCCCCACCCCCTACCAAAAAAAAAAATCCTTTTTTCCCCCATAGTGGAGAAATTTGAGGATGATTCAACCAAAAGGTTTCACATGATTTACAAATGACTAACCTTAAGCCACTCATCAAGATCCAAACCTATATCACCAAAAAAAAAAATTTCAAACAGTATGTTTTGCGGCTATGAATCATTAACACTTAAAAGATTGAAAAGCAATTGTCAAGGTGGAACAAAACTAATAGGGCACCTACATAGGTGGTTCATGAACTGCCCTTTATAACAAAAACACACACAAAGATTGGACCATTAAAAATTTATATCTAAATTATAAGAAATTAATAATGTCTCACCAAAATACTTGATGTGATTATGCTAGCCATACATCACCAATGCACATAAGATCAAACAACAAGTTTCAATTTAAAAACAAAATTGATAAGGTGTCTACAATTATCAACAAGTTTTTTTTTTCTTTTTTATCAAAAACCATTTAACCCAAAAAAAAATCTAAACTATAAAATTTTTGAATGTTTTAACTAAAAGGCTTCATGTGATTAATTACAAAAGCACTCGCCTTAAATCATAAAAAATCTAGATATAAACAATAAGAAAATTAAAAATTTTTCTAGAACCAAAAGGTTTGATGTGAATATGTGGCTACAAATCACCAAACTAAATGAAATTGATCAAAAAATTTTAATTACATGATTGATAAGCAGTAAGAATTTGGTAAATCAACCCCATGTTAAAAATAACCCAAAAAGGAAAAACCAAATCACTTACACATGGAAGACAAAGGTAAAATAATAATAATAATAATAATAATAATAATCATGGAACTAAATTTTGTATTTAAAAATTTTAGTTCTTGACTAATTGAAACAGCCAAAACAAAATTATTTTTGCAGGAGAGGGGGCATCAAACAAGCATCGAAGCAATTTTAACAAGTGAATTTAAAATTAAACTTCCTAACAATCATGTCAAAAACCAATACAAGCAAAAATAAAATTTACATAAACAAATAATCAACAAAAGAGAAAGCACAAAGGCCTAAGATTATGCATGATCTACTGATATCACACGTAAACCATAGCTTCAAAATGAATACAAGGTAGAGGAATTATACCCAATGCCCAAAAACAGATATAGATTTGAAAATTGGTGAAAACAAAAGGGCTATATTGCTACAAGCAAGACACCAGTTCTTGTATGCCTATGTGTATATGTGTAGGTTAGATGGAGGGTATTTATATACACAGGTGAGTGAAAGATTTTAATTTTAAATGGATAGTAGTATGAAAATAGCAAAATTTCCAATAATAGATATGAATCATAATAAAGATGAATAACAGACAACTATGGTAATAAGGTGGCACAGTTAGCTGTTAACAAATTAGACTTTCACTCCTCAAGAAACCCTCACCCCAATGGCCTCATGTCATGACTTACTCTATCTAAAAAAACTCTCTTTTTCTTTATCTAGATCTGAGATTTCATGGAAACAAACTCGGTTTCCAAAGAGCGCCGTTATTTCCTTGGCTTTTGTTTATAAGCCCGCGTTACTTGTGCATCGTGTTTAGGTGGATATTCTTTTTCCCTCTTTCTGTTTCTGTTTCTTTTGGTTGTTTCTTAGCATTTTTTGCCTTTTTCTCTCCCTTTTTTTTATCATATTTTAATTGTTTAGATGGATATTCTACAATTTAATTAGATTCTCTCCTAGATAATATTCATCGTTGCATTTTTCTATTTCATTATTTTTTTTAATTAATTGGATAGATTAATTGATACTTATCCAAAAATAATATTAAGGTAAAACTTTTTCAACAAAAATCCAATTCCTTTTTTTATACTTTAATTGACCTACATTACTTTTTTTTAATTTTTATCGCGAATATTATTTAAAGTTTTCTTTCTACTTTGTAGAAATTTTAATTATATAGTATGTGTATTTTTTTTCTCCATACAATAATTTTTTGTGTAGTTTAATCAAGACAAAATTATTTTCTTATCTATATCAATTTTCATAACATAATTTCATTTAAATACATTTTTTATTACATTGTAATGACCGTGGTTAATTATGACAGTTGTTAGTTTTATAATATTATACTAACAGTTATTCGTTATAATATTATAAGGACCATTGTTCGTTACAACCGTTGTTAGTTTTATAATATTATCATGACCGTTGTTCATTACTACCATTTAGTTTTATAATAATATTATAATGAACGTTATTCGTTATGACCATTATTAATTTATAATATTATAATGACTGTTATTAGTTACAATCATTAATAATTAATTATTTCTATTAAGAGAGTTTATATAATAATTTTGTTTTTATGAAGTAAAGCTTACTTTATGAATATCTACTCTTAAATAAATTGATGAAGTCTAATTTAATTATAAAAAACATTATAAACAAAGTAAATTAAAGATAAAGTAATTATAGGCCATCAAATAATTATTTTTTTTCAAACATTTTGATTTATTAATATAATAAATTAATAACAAAATTTTGAAATAATTTTAATCTATTTCAATAGTAATAAACTAATTAATACATCAATAGGTGTATTCAATGGTAATCACAATTATATTTAATTCATGAGACTCAGGTTTAATTCTCCTTTAATTCTCCTAAACAAAAGCTAACTAATAAAATCATTTCACATTAATGTCATTAAATTTTATCTACAGATGATTTTGATTATAGATTAGGAATATAAATTTTCTAATAAAAGAAGTATTATATTGTATAGATTCAAGATTGAGATATATGTATATAATTTATGCTAGTGAGAAGGAGAATAAAATATCCTGTTTTGCTTATTGCAGAATATTTGAATTATGCATCATTATTTCATAATTCGCTGGCCTTAATTGGCATTGCATTAAATTTGCTTCCTGAATAGTGTACAATGGAATAGAAAGATAATTACTAGCCTAAAGACAATGAATATGGTCAAATTAATGAATTTAGAAAGGTCCATTTTCTCAATAAAATGATAGATTTTAAAAAGTAAAAGTAATTTAATTTTCAACTTTATAAAAAAAGAAAATTATTAAAATAAGAAAAAAATTTAATGAGAAAGAAATTAATATGTAAAGTATAATTCTATTAATAAATTAAATTGTTATAATAATTAAAGTTATAGAAATTAAATTATTATGAAAAGTAAAATGGGAAAAATTATGTAATTAGTTTCATTTGTGGATAAATAGATAGAATTTTAATTCATCATCCATTGCACTTTTAGTCTTAAATGAATTTATTTTTAGCAATTTTTATTTATTCTGAATTAATCTGCTTACGTATGGTATTATGTCTTCATTTATAATCAAATTAGAAACACATCAATTATGTTAAGTGTGAATGCACTTACTATCTAATATGTATTTATTTTTAGTAATTTTATTTATTATGAATTAATGTCCATACATTGTATATTATGTTTTCATTTATGATTAAATTAGAAACAAATCTATATTGAGTGTGAATTAATCACTTGTTGTATTGCACTTATAGTCTTATCTGAATCTATTTTTAGTAATTTTTATTTATTATGAATTAATCTTTGTACATTATTTTTTTGTGATCTCTACCGTGAATATTATTGAAGGTTTTCCTTCTACTTTGTAGAAATTTTAGTTGTTTGGTATACATATTTTTTTCCATACAATAATATTTGTGTAAATTTAAAAAAAAAAATTGACAACTCATTTATAAGAATTATAATACAAGTACAATATAATTTTTAATAAAAAAAATATAAATATAGATAAATGACAACTTCTATTTAGATATGATATAGATATAAGAGAATAATCTAATTAATCATTTTTCATTTTATATGATAAAAAAATTTTCTACAATATTGCAAGTTCAGAAATTTGCTATCTTTATGATCTATATAAAAGATTAAACAAACCAAACTTCAACAAAGGAACAAGCCATACCGCCACAAGTTAATTGATAGAAAATCAATTTTTATGTCGTTTAATCAAGATAAAATTTATTTTTTTTTATCTATATCAATTTTTTATAATAATTTTGTTTAAATGAATCTTTTATTATATCCTACAGTTGTTAGCTACGACCGTTTTTAGTTATTTCCGTTAAGAGAGTTTCTATAATAATTTTGTTTTTATAAAGTAAAACTTAGTTTATCAATGTCTATTATTAAATAAATTAATAAAGTGTAATTTAATGACTAGAAAAACAAACTACAAACAAAATGAATTAAAAATAAAGTAATCATAGGCCTTCAATTAATTATTTTTCAAACGTTTTGATTTATTATTATAATTAATCAGAATAATTAAATTTAATATATTAGCAATGGGCATAATTTAGTGGTAGTTATTAGTTGTGCACAGTTCTCGGAGGTCCCTAGCCGAACTGAAAAACTACACCGAATCAATAAGAATTTTACCAAACTAAACTTATTTGATATTTGGGTTCAATTTTGATTTTTCATTAAGAACAGAATTAGAATTATACCAAAATCGAACTAGAACTATATCGAACTGAGAACTAAATTTACAAATATGTTTTTCTATAAATTTTTTAGATGCATTATATAATTTCAATATAATTATATATATTTATATATGTATAAATAATTATAAACGGAACACAACATAATATTATATTTTATATTTCTATATATTTTTAATAATTTTATTTATAAATGCATTACCTTATAATTCTTAATTATAAATATACTATTATACTATATATATATGTTAATTCATAATTATATTTGTATTTCATAGTTAAATATTACATAATAAATGGTTAAATGTATATTATATGATGTACTATTATATTATATAATATATTTAATTCTAAATTATATGTGCACCTTATTTTTAAAAATTATATAATTTAGAAATAGTTAAAATATATATTATATAATATATTATGTATTAATAATCCAATTCAAAACTTAAATGCTAATTCAAATATGACTTTTTAAAAAATTAATTATATAAAATTGTTGCAAGAATCAATAACCAAACCGGAACCAAAGAATCGAGAATCTTACTGAACTGGAATTAAAATAATGAAGAACCAAATCAAAACTATAATAAAATTTTAGTTTGATTCTAGTTCCTAAACAGACTCATAATAAAACCAAAACCGTAAACCTTTAATAGTTACACACATGTTGAATTTGAAATACTCAATTTCAACTCCCTCCTTTGTGATTAAAAATATATAATTAATAAAATCATTTACCATTAATGTCAAATATTATCTATATATGATCTCGATTATAGCTAGAGATTAGAAATATAATTTTTTTTTTAAAAAAATAGTCTGTTGTATAAATTCAAGATAGCTCTTTAATAAAATATATTTCAAAATTAATTTATTTCTCTTTAAAAATAAAAATAAACTATAATTTTTATTATACTTGAAATACTAAATTATAAATTATCCTTAAAAATATGATTTAATGCCAGTAATGGATGTGCAATGCAATTTAAGCCCCTTCTTATAATCTAATTATAATTTATTGATTATTGGATGAGATTATTGCTTAATGTTTTTTTTTTAAATAAAATTATGTAATTATTTTTGTTTGCGGATGGTTGTCTTTAATTCATCTTTGGGTTATATAAATGATAAAAAATTATAAAGGAAAATAGAAAAATTGTTTAGATATAGTATTTTGATAAATTGCATCCAATATTCAAGTTGAAAATTAAAGGAACTTTTTTTTTTTTACGGAAACTTATGTAGTTAAACCATCTTCGAGAATTACTTGCTTTTTTAGGCTTCAATATGTGGAGATGTTATGGTTATGTTTCAACATTAATTGTTTTAAAAACTTTGGACTTAAGTTTTCATATCCGTTAATAAATTTGCCTTACTGAAATATATATATCAAAAGATGAGTTTTGATTTGAATTTGGATATGTACAGAATTAAAGAGAAAGATTTTTGAGTTTGGAGGTGAAAGTAAATTTTTATTTTTCATTCTTTTTTTTTTATAATTTTGTGAATTGTTTTCTTTCTTTTGTTACATGCAAAAAAGTAATTAGTTTCCTAAAATTAAACTAAAAACCTGTATTTTGGCTTTAGAAAATTCAAATTATAAAATACAAAAATGAAATAAAATTTAGGTTATATTACATTAATAGTCTTTCAATTGTTCTTAATTTTTTTTTAAATACAATTGTTCTTAATTATTCTTTCATAATTTAACAGAATATAGAATAATACCATTGCTTTACATAATAAAATAAAATATATTATTATTTTTATATATATTTCCAATTTAAAATATCTGAAATTTTGTAAATAATAATTACATAATTTTTATATATTGCCAACTATTTAAATATATTTTATATTTTAATTTTTAAATTAAACACCTAAACAATAAAATGTTGGCTATAAAAACAGGCTCTATTTTTCTCTCAATAGATGAGATTATAATCTCATCATCCCAAAAAGATGAGATTATTAATATATAATATTGAATTTATGGTTGAATATATCAACAATAAAACAATTAATAATTTGATTGAATGGATTAATCTATATCTATATAAATATATTAAGCCGAAATAAATACAAACTCTTGCATATTTATAAGAATTTTTATTTTCTCAAAGAATTTGAGTTTTTCAATAAATTATTGGAAATTATTGTGATAATTTCAATTAAAAATTATTAATATAATAGTATGACAATATAAATTTACAAATGTATATCAAAATTTTAGTGCAATGAATGAATTGCAATAAGCAATACAATATGTAAAAGCATAAGGGCACAATTTTGATTTATATTAAAGCAAGTGTCTTAGTAAGGATAAAAAAAAAATAAAATACAAAATAAGACTGAAAATATGCTAAAAATGCAAAATTAAAAAGTAAATATTTTTTAAACATTTCAAAGTAAAAAGAGAGATATAATAAAATACCTAATAAAAGTAATATATTTTTAATTTAATGAAAGTGTCTGCATCTTTTATGTCTAATTCCACTTTATATTAAGTTTTAATAATATACATTTATTAAAATATATGATAAATTTGATTTTACATTAAAATATCAATTAAATTAGTTAATAATTGTAATTATTAGCACATAGTTTGGGATTCCACTAGTTATAAATTAATCTTCATGCATTTTATTATGTTTTCATTTATAATTAAATTAGAAAGAAATCAATATTAAGTGTATCTATCATAAACTCAACTTTATATAAAAAAAAAAAAAAAATTAGTCTAATAATCTTAGATTAAATATTTTATTGAATTATTGAGATTTACATACTCATTATTTTAATTATATGCACATTTTAATTGATTATACATAAATTTTAATACAAATATTTAATATAAGAGTTATTAAATTTATTTTTATATAATTTTAAATTTATATTAAATGTATCCATCAATATTTGGGAATGAGAGCCATAAAGAAAAATATTTTTACAATTTAAATTAAAAATTAAATCATAGCTAATAATAAAAATGCACAAATATCCATCAATTTAATTACACTTATAAACTTCTTAATGCTAAAACTTTACATATTACGTTTTAATTAGAAATTTTCAAATTTTAACAAACGCTCTCTAACTTTCACTGATATGAAACTCCATGAAGAAACTATTGAACTAAGCAAGCTCTTAAAGAGCCACACTCACTGAACATCTAGAGTTCAGTAATATGGAACCAAAACTAATAGTTAAAACCTAATACTTTATTTGGTTTAAATGGATTACTTCTTGAGAATTCTCCTTTTTAAGAAGTTATATAACTTAAGGTAAGTAACTTATTTCCTGAAAAGTAGAGAAAAAATGGCTTTTCACTTTCTAACAAGTAAATACGGACTTCCAATCAAACAAGTTAATTTTTTATACTGCCTAATAATTTGAAATTCCCTATCTAACTTATCCTAAATCAAATAAGGCCAAATAAGGCATAACAATACAATGATGGTATCTATGCACCTCTACATCAACCTTTTGGAGTCCACAAATCTCAGTAGCTAGGGATTTTTTTATTATTATTTATGATTTTTTTCTTATATCTATTGACAAAACAAAAGTCAAATTTTATTGCGTTCTGATAATTTTATCTAATCTTTTCAGTTGGCCAAAATTCTAAAAGTTGTTAAAGTTTTATCAATTGTCCTCAATTGAATTTTCAAACTCAATTTTATTATAAAAGTAGAAGAATATACATACATATATATATATATAAGAATAAAATTGCAACAAATTTTCAAAATTTTAAAAAATTTTAATAAAATTTTTGTGTATTTTAAAATTTGAACTGATTCTACTAATATTAAAATGATTGCATAAAATTATCAAAATGCTATAAGATTTTGCTTTTCTTGGTCAATAATCTTTTTTTTTTTTCTTATGATCTTCGGTGTGTTTATAATTTTTATGTTTTCTAATTTCTTTCTTATGATTTCTTCCTTTCATTTGAGCATCGAGTAAAATGAAATATTAAACTTGAAATGAGATTCTTGCTGGTTGCCCAATTGTGATTATATTAAATGAAATAAAATATCATAATTTGTTTACCTTTTATTTTGTGTTTTCTTGTATTTTGCAATTTGATTTGTGATTTATATATTTTGAAGGAGCACGAGCATATGAAATAAACTCAACCTTTTATGAAATTAAATATTATTAAATTTTGTACAAAATTAATTAGTGACTAAGGACTATTTTGTTCATACAATAAAACTTGAAGAACTAAATTGTTTTAAATTGAAAAGCAATTAATGGTAAAAACTATTAATTTGTTAATGAAATTTAATTTGAGGATCAAATTGTTACTAAAAACAAACTAGAGATTCACCTATGAATTTTGCAATATTTCAAAGGCGCAATATTTCAGACTTATAATTTACTCTTTTCTTGAAGAATCAGCTTGCTGCACGAGCAATTAATCTTCTTGTTGTGGCTCGTGTGTATTTTATATTTGCCTTTCTATCTAATTTGCTTCACATGTTTCTACATTTGCTGTGTTCATGGTGCAGGTTGAATCGACAGGTTTTATATTTTGAATTCCCTAGTCTTATCTTTTGCTCTACATTTCCATGGCGGTAATCAATTAGATTATTATGTGATTTGCTAGCTTGTCCATTTATTTGCATGAAAATCAAAGGAGCCATTTGGCCACTATTGAAATCTATTCTTTTTTGGATTTTAAAATCTAAATTTGATAGAATTTAACTCAAGTACGTAGCTTACCAAGAAACCTCAAATCTTGATTTGACCAGGAAAGGTTAGATTGCATTGCCATCAGCTGTTGATTTGTGACGTTGTTTAATATTTAACATTCTTCAACAACCTATTTGACATACCCCTTTATTAAATCAGCTTATTAGCAAAGGGAAGCAAATAAGTCATCTGATGATCAATGAATAATCGTACACTCATGGCCTTTGTTGGGTCGTGATGTATAACTCACTTTATTTAATTTTAAATTTCTTCTTGAGAGGAAATTACCATCCGTTCATAATTGCATATGGACCGAGTAGAAAAGAATGATTAGTAGTTTACTTATTTCTTTGTTGAATTTTCTAAGTTTTAAAATATAAAATTTAAAATGTAAAATAACATATATGATAAATTTACTTATTAAATAAATAAAATTTACATATTTATATTTTATATTTATAGTAAATTGAGTTTAAACAAAAATTCTCTTGATAAAGAGTGTATAAGCTTCTTTTCATCATTATTGATTGGGTATCATTATCTCTCTATATTTTATAAGCGTCTTGTTTTAAAGGTCTTTTTTCTCTTTGGTCCATCTTTTGAGTTTGTTTGTTTTCCTTGGAATGAAACCTTTGAATTTGCTTTAAAAATTATTTTAAAAATAAACTTAACATATTTTAATCAATTAAATAATAAATTTAAACTATAATTTTGATGGAAATTTCTAAATTATATTTTTCAACAACGTTAAAGAGATTTTAAAAAAAAGACAGTTTTCAATCTGAAATCCAAAAATTATGTTAGTATAAATTAAAAGGTGTTTTAGGGAGATGAAGGCTTGAGGAAAAAAAATAATAATAATAATTCCTCCCCTATTCAATTTGTAGAACTAGGTGGAAAACACTAACTCTTGACTATCTCAATACAAATTGAAGATGCCTTTCTCATTAGGTTATTTTTAGATACACTAACGTAGGATGAATTCGAAACCAAAAGGCTTTACTATTCTCCATAAACAGTCTTCAAGAAATGGGAGTGCATTGATCTCTTTTTGTTTTTAATTTTAAGTACTCTCATGTATATATATTTGTCTATATTGATTTATTATAAATTTAATTATCAAATTCTCTTCTTGATAAAATTTAAAATTAATCGAGACAAAAAAGTGTCTTGTGTATTCAAAAATAATCAAGATAAAATAATATAATTGTATGTATGATTAATTAATAAATGATTGTTTAATTGTTTATTTATATAATATGTATTGAATAGCATTAATAATAATAATAATAATATAATTTTTGATAGTTATTAGATATTGAATTTTGTTGAGTTCAATTATAAGATATTAATATTATATTGTAATCTTTTCTATTTATTTTTATATATCAACAATAGAAAAATGATTTAGATTGGTATAAAGTTTCGAATTTGAATTTTTATGAGAGATAGTTTAAAAAGGAAAAAAGTAAAAGGATATGCTAAATTTAAAGTAAAATTATACATATACGTATGCCATTAATTTTACCAAATAAAATTTCGTAATATAGAAAAATTATACAAGCTCCTATGAACTATAGAAAAATTATACAAGCTCCTATGAATCTTTCTAAAGTTGAACAAAGAAGAAAAAGCTGGAGGTAACTTGAAACTTGCATATTATTTTGATTTATCTGCATATCGTCCTGTTCCCATGAATTCCTGTCTTTTTCTCCTTGAATGATATAGGATAAACTATAATTTAATTTTTAAAGTTTAATAAAATTTATAATTTAATTTTTATATTTTTAAAATTAAATAATTTAATATTTTAAATTTAAAAAAATCTATAATTTAATTTTTTATCTAATTTTTTATATAATTAATTATTAATTTTGATAAAATAATTAAAATACTTTTAACTTTATTTATTTTTAATTAAAATAATTTAATTTTTAAAATTTTATATTATAAAAAAAAATAATCATTTGATTTAAATTTTATAATAATAGTCTCTTGATTTAAATTATTTTATTTATAATATTAATTATAAATTATATAGAGTTACGTACATTTTAAATTTTAATAATAATTTATTCGATAATATAATAAAGATTACCCATTTTGGCCTGCTTGTCAGCTGTCAATCAACTCACCTGCTATTGCAGCCTTTGTTGACGAGATAACAGTTGAGAATCACTATATTTGAATTGTCTGAATTGATTAATGTATTAGTTGCACAACACGAACCATCTTTAATAGGACATTTCTACTCTGCTTGCACGTCGAAAAAAAGATTTCAATTGAGGGAAAATGAAATGGTAGATAAGTCTGAAGATAAAGTATTTATGGATGGGGTATTTGTCTTTGTAAAGAAAATGAAAAATTGCAGACTTGCTGAGGATACTCTGGTTGATAATATCCTTCCCAGCATACAAAATCAAGCATTCTTTAACTGAATTTAGAATGTAAAATTTTGTAAGAATTTAATTTAGTTGATTTTTTTATTAATTTTTATATTAAAATTAAAAAAATTAATTTTTTTAATTAAAAATTTTTTTTAAAAAATAAAATTTATGTAAAATTGTGTGAGAATACTTATGAATTTTTTTTTATAAATAATTTATTCTAAATGAATTCTAAATATAATAAGATACGAATCTGATAAAATTAAACAAAATGAATATGATTATAAACCTCAATTAACTTTCAGATAATTTTATATTATAAATTAAAATTTAAATATTGTATTATTACAACATACTTCGGATAGCAAAGATAAAATTTACCCATTAAATCCTAAGGAAAGTATCTGTTTATTATTATATCACTGTCTTAATTTGTAGCTAGTCGACAATTTGTCAATGGGGTGTTCCCCGTCCCAGAAATAGAATAATATTTCTCACTTTAGTTACTTTGTGAGATTTTAAAAATGGATATATACGTGTTCGATATGACTATTAAGCTTAGCTTCAATAATTCAGTAGTTGGTGGGGTGGAGCCTCTTCATCAATTGCATAAAATTCAACCATGGAGACTTGGTTCTATGCATTCTCATTGTTTTTTAGCATAATTATTTTTTTATTTTTATTAAAAAAATATATCTGCAATTTAAAAATGGCTAGTTAAATATTTAAATTTTATATAATTTGAATATATTTTATATTATATAATATTAAACAAAAATAAATTTAAATTCCAACTTGAAATCATTCAAATTTATTTTGAGTTTTGATAAAATTAATAAATAATTTTAATGGTAGTTATGTTAATTTGAGTGAAGACTCAAAATTTTCAAATGTCTCATTAATTGGAGATGGGGTATGGAAAATAAAACTCAAACACAAAGTTAAGTTTTTCGTAGAAAGAGCACAGTTTGCAAATCTTAATTTCCATGTATAAATTGGAACAATGTCAAAAAGGATAATTGATGACAATTGATCACTGGCTGTGTATTTATTTTCGATAAAAAGAGAAGGTAAAATGTAGAGGAGTGAGTTGCTGCGTGTGTGTTCATGACAAAACTCGGGTTGGTCCATTTATTAATAGGTTGATTCTTCGGATTCTATATGGATAGGTGTGTGACTTTATAAGGGTTAGCGCGTCTTAATTAGCGTGTTCCTCCTCTAAACCTGTATATGTGTGCCTATTTATCTTTGAGGCAGTGTGCAGAGGAATTAAAATGGATAGATTGCAAGTAGAGAGTAAAGAAAGTTCAGCATGTTAGGCGTTGATGTTGATTAGTGCATTTCCAGAAAAAGATGGAATTGGTCAAACTGTGCCTTTGGCCCACGGTGGTTCCAGGGTGATGATGGCACCCCAGGGCCGGGCGAAGGCTGCCACCAACATCTTTGGTGTCAGCTTTGTGGTTGAAATTTTATAATTTTTCAACCATATTTTTTTCACCTTTTTAGCTTTTGTGATGGATTTATTGCACCTACTCTTACCAACCATACTACTCCATCTATAAATAGAGCAAGTTCGCAAGTTATCTTTCAAATCCCTTATCGGAGAGAAGCAAATTAAGGATTAGCATTTAGAAGTAATGGCTCCAGGTCTGGAAGAACAGCAAAACCACCAAGGTGGCCACCAAAATCTTCAACAGAGTCTTGCTATTTACAAGGCAAGCATATTTAGGTTTCTGTACCCACACTATTTTTTTGAGCTTTAAGTAACAACTATTAATTGTGTTTATTTGTTGTTAGTTTTAATTCTGCTTTAAGTCTAAAAACCTTTTTGTTTTCTTGCAGGATATTCTTGAAACAAAGGAGCCTGAACCAACAAAGGAGCAGCAAAACCAAGTTGGTAGACACCAGGAAATTGGACACAAGAGTCTCTTACAGAGTGATGCTCTTTACCAGGCAAGCATTGCCTATTTATTCATTCATTTACTCGATGAATTAAACTAAGCAACATTATGAAAGGGGGAAAATATTACTTTTGAACGGTGCAGGATCAGATGATTTACCCCGATATTTTTACTGTTGTGTTTGCAGTATATACTGGAGACTAGTGTATATCCTGGGGAGCCTGAACCAATGAAAGAGCTCCGAGAATTGACAGCAAATCATCCATGGTAAAAAAAAAAAAAAAAGGAGGGGAAAAAAAAAGAAACAAATTTCAATGCCCAGATCCCCTGCCCCCAATATCTCTGTCTTTGCTTCATGGTTGGCAAGGTTGAACTTATTTTCAATAATTACACAGGAACATCATGACTACTTCAGCTGATGAAGGGCAATTCTTGAGCATGCTTCTGAAGCTCATCAATGCCAAGAACACTATGGAAATTGGTGTTTACACTGGCTACTCACTTCTTGCCACTGCTCTTGCTCTTCCTGATGATGGCAAGGTATTTTCTATTACAGAATAAAACTAACAAGATCTCAATAATGTTCAGGTCTTCAGGAACTTAGCGACCTAGAAATTGAAAACATTAACTAGTGGCATTTTGTGTGGTAAAGAAAACTGAGATAATTCCAGGAGGGTACAAGAATAATCTATTGTTAAACGTTTCAGATATTGGCCATGGACATCAACAGTGAAAACTACGAATTGGGTCTACCTGTCATTGAAAAAGCTGGTGTTGCTCACAAGATTGACTTCAGAGAAGGCCCTGCTCTTCCAGTTCTTGATCAATTGATCCAAGACGTAGGTTAATTTATGTATATGTATATATATACCCTTCAAACAAAAAGAAAAATCCAGGCAATGTATGTTAGATTCAATTCTGATTCGAAATTAACGATTTGCAGGGAAAATACCATGGAACGTTTGATTTTATCTTTGTGGATGCTGACAAAGACAATTACCTCAACTACCACAAGAGAACAATTGAACTTGTGAAGGTTGGAGGACTTATCGGCTATGATAATACCCTGTGGAATGGCTCAGTGGCAGCACCTCCTGATGCACCACTAAGGAAATATGTCAGGTTCTACCTTAATTATGTTTTGGAGTTCAACAAGGCCATTGCTGCTGATCCAAGGGTCGAGATTTGCCAGCTCCCCGTTGGTGATGGAATTACTCTGTGCCGCCGCATTAGCTGATCATTACAATGGAGTTGTCAGTTGTATAATGCTGCTCTTGTATGAGTTATGCAATACAAACATGCAGCCACGTATAAGGGTTCTAGGGTTAGTGACCCAATGGTTGAATACTTATTTCCTAGCACAGAAAGTTAAAGGTCGCACAGTTCCAAGTGATGTGTTCATGAATGTTAATTGATATCTAAATAATGTATCAAAACTTAAAAAAAAAAAAATACATGAATACAATGTTTCATGTTTCTTTTTCTCTCTCCTCTTTTTTTGTTAAAAAAATAATGTTTTTATGGAGAAATTTTTGTCCGAACTAACTCAAAACATAAATATATAGAATTTGTATATTTAATTGATAGAAATCACCATAGTTTTAGGTCTATGATAATTGAAGTTTAGACAAGAAAAATATATTTTTATATAAGAATCTTTAAAATAAGAAAAACTATATTTTGTTGTGAATTGATCACAAGAAAGGAGATAAAAATGGTTATATGCATGTTCAATTCGTTGGGGCATAAATGAGGGTGTGGTTGATTCGGCCAACAATCATGCTCAGAACTGAATCGAAACCAACTAGAATGATTCAATTTAAATCGATTGCTGGTCACACTAGTTGGATACCTTCTTGCTATATTCATCTTTAGCAAATACATAAATTTGGCCGGAATTAATTATAATAATAAATTTTCATCCTTGATCTTTTATTTTTGATTCATTATATTCTTAAACTTTAATTCAGTTTCCTCATATGTTGGGGGATCTATCCCTTTGCATTTGGGAGGCGAAATAGCAAAGATGGATGAAATCTCCCATTAAATTTCATGTGAGACTTATGATGCAAAAATTAGACAATTTTCTAAAAATCATCTATATGAAGTCAAAAGCTTAATTAATTCAAGAAAACTACCACAATTAACTTGATTTATTGTAACAAAGTTTTTAATAATATGCTCTGTTTATTTTGTGGTTTACATTTTTCAGCATTTGATGCAACTCAACTCAACTGAACTCAATTAAGTTTTTATCCCAAAAATTTGGAATCGACTATATGAATTGTCACACCTTACCCCTCTGTAAGGCATAACATGATCCCATAGAATACCTAATGAACTACCGAACTTCACCTACCGATAACTCATTAAGTACCCTACAAGGGATTTTAAAACAATTTTCTTATTTTTGACAAGTGGTGAGCATTGTCTAATAAGTACTTAAAACATTTAGTTAAATTAAAACTAGTTAATATTTTTGGCCCATTTTATTTTTACGCAAATTTTATAAAAATTTTGACAGAGTTTCCTCTGTATTTTGAGAAACCAGTTCTTCAAATACCTGAAATAAAAGCACTTCCAATAATTTTCTAACCACTGCTTCAAATTCATACTCAATCTCAATCAATTTCTCAAATTCACAAGTTCAATAATTGCTTCAAAATACTGTCCATCAATATCATTTATTCATATTCCATTCAAGATAAACAATTTATTTCATTTAAAACAAAATAATTTATACACAACCTTACAAATTTATATCAAAAGAAACATAAACTAAACTTTATTACAAACTTCGTACAAATTTGTGTACAAGCTGCTCAAGACCCATTTTTACATGTCCATACATTTATGTGCAATATATACATCAAAAGAAGTATTCTGATTAGGGTATAAATTATACCGAATGCTTCAAGTGATGACTTCACACACCTCAATGACTCGATCTGCTGCTCCTCTAGTCTCTGTATCTGCGGCAATGATAAAGCTATCGCTGAGTACTAGGACTCAGTGGTGCACAATATACTAAAATAATCTTTATGCAAAACTTAAAGCACATTCATTCAAAAATTTGGCTAAACATGAAAATTAAATACAATCATGCATTGTAAGATTTTACATGTAAACCAAGTTCATTTCAAAGTATCAAAACACATTTCATAAAACCCACAGTTAGATCACGCCATTCGAAACAAATAGAATCTCAATAGCCAGAGGCTAAAGAGAAATCACATGAATCTCAATAGCCAGAGGCTAAAGAGAAATCATATCACAAGGCTAGCTAGCTCAAATATATGGATATCCATTCACATCCTCTTCTACTGGCACACCTCAACACTTCTCCAGAGAAGGAATCAAAATTCGAAACTAATTACCCCTACTAGTCGTGCTAGTGAGGTGTTCAAATATATGGTCATGACACTGTGGTTTCAAAACTTATCTTAACAATTTGCTAAACATTGTCATTTCAATATACATAATAACTTTCAACAATTTAAATCAAAATATCATAAGAATACTATAATCCAATATTTCACATTATTCAAAACATTATGCAAAAGATGATTATAAAAGTATATGTTGTGCACAAACCTCAAACGAGTCGCCTGTTGGCCTTGACTCGACTCCTCGGGTTACATCGGTATTCTTTTCCACTGAAACACGAAATTTTCCAATGTTTCAGTACTAAGACTTAAAATAAATCCAAAATAAACTTAACTTCACATTTACCTAGCTCTAACGTGTTAAATTCGACGTTCTCGAAATTTTGTGTTTCGGGTTACTATTCACTGCACTATTCAAGTCAAATTATTGACTTTCTAAGGCTTAATGGGTATGGGAACTCCAACTTCACCCACATACCACATTTTGGTCACCAAACTTGTTGGTTTTGGTCATTTGTTTAAAGCTTAGGTCATTTTGGCAAAATTGCCAATTTTCGGTTTTGGTTCTCCGAAGTTGTACTGTTCCATTGGTCTATCTACTGTTGGAATTTGACAAAACTTCCTTCATAGAAAATGTTCCTTATTGTCTTAAGTGTATTCTCATTTTTGGATCACCCCAATCGGAGTTTTGTAGCTCAAGTTATGGCCAAAATAAGTTTACTGTTCACATGTACTGTTCATACTGAGATTTTAGTGCTGGCAGATTTTTGGTCCAACTTTGGTTAATAATTTGACCAAGTTAAGTTCATAATTTGGTCTCACTTTCTTCATATGAAATGTTGTACTATGTCTTAGGTTTCCATCGGTTCAAGAATCGCCTAAATCCGAGTTTTCTAGAGAGAGTTACAGCCATCCAAACAGTGCTGCTCAATGAAAATTCTGCAGAATCTCAGTACAGTAATTTAATTTTGCTCAATGATTTTGAAAGGGTTAATGGCCTAATTTGGGTTGGTGTTCTTCATGAAAGTTTTAGGTCTATATCATATCTAATTGCTGGTAAAATTTCAGGTCAATTTGACCTACCTAGCTCGAGTTATGACCAAATGAACAGTTACTGTTCATTTGGTCAGTTTAGTGCAGTGGCAGCCTGCAATCAATCCACTTTGGTCAATTGTTTCACCAAGTCTTGGTCAGTTTTTGGCCATGGTTCCTTAATGAAAATTGTGCTCTTTTATGTCTATTTTCATCTCCAGTTGGTGGCATATCAATTGGACTTGTAAAATTTGAGTTTTGGTCCTTCAAAGTGGGTTTGGTCATGCTGCCAGCAGCATGACCATTGACCTACGAATTTGATTTTTATTCCAACAATTCCCACACAACTTATTTGGTCATAATTGACCATTATTTCACTTCACAATAAGTCCAACATGCCATTTATGCATTTTTCCCAAAATTTGGTTCACAACCCTAGCATTTAAAACCCTAACTCATCAATTTCACTACTTTGTTGCAATTAATCACACTTAATGGTTTTAATACTAATCATTCAACCAAGAAAGGTTTCTAAACTCATTCAAATGTATCATATCCATGCAAATCATATTCCTCTCAAGCTACCCAAAATTTCAGTTTAATTCTTCCCCCATATTTGTTTCATTTAAATCAAGTTCTAAGCTCACTTTCAACCATCACATGTGCATTTGAATGGATAAATGAAGAGTTTAGCATACTAACCTTAGGTGAACCTTAAATCTTCACTTTTTGTTCTTCTTCTTCCTTCTTCTTCTTGCTTTCTTATGCTTCTTCTATACTCTTCAAGATGCAATAATGAAATTCATGTGGAGAATTTTAGGGAAAGCATGTTTAATTTAGGGTTTCAAAAGCTTGGTTAGACTTATCCATGGTGGAAGATGAAATAAGTGAGAGGGAAGAGTGAGTCACGTTTTTCCTTTTGAAGATGATGAGTTTAATTTTTTTTTTCTTTTGTTTCTTTTATTTATTTTGCTATGGAAGACCATAAATATCAAATTTAATAAATATTTAATAAATTTGTTTATGACATCATTAATGATGTCATCAACTTTGACTTTTCCAACCTCTTTTCTTTTTTTTTTTTTTCTATTTATTTCTCTATTAGTTCTTTAATTTTATTCTCGATTCCGAAATTTTCTTTTCTCCGATTTTATTTGACAGTTAGGTCAGGAGTCAGCTCTCGAGGTCAATTGACCAAATTGCCCCTCGCCGGTTCATCCCGGTTTGCAAATTATCCAATATTTCTTTCGGCTCCCTGACCTAATTATTTGACTGGCTTAACAGTTCTTTTTCATGATTTTCTCTTTTCCACTGTGTTCATAAGGGTCCTAAGGACATGGCGTCACTACTTTTTACAGAAATTTGAGTTTAAAACGACTTCATGCGTTCAGGAGGTCACTCATCATTGTGACTCTCACTGCTTAACCTCTTATGTTCTATTTTTCTTATTTATAGTTAACTAATTAAACATTACTAATTATTTGTGGTTATGGCTTCTCAAATTGTCTTAAGTGTGGCCCTAATCCCATTAATTGTCCGGATCGACACCGGTCACCGGAACAGTGAAATATACCAGGCTATATAGCGGGGGTGTTACATGAATTCTCTTTCTTCATTCTAAATGATTTTGGGTTAAATTCTTGGAAATGCATAATGCTTCTAGGTCATGTTGTACTAGTCTGCTCTAGGTCAGTTTAGGTCTACCCCTTCTTTTCTTTCTATCATCTAACCTAATGTGCTCTACTTGTCTAACTGGAGCCTCTGTATGTCTACGCTTCACATGACCAAACCATCTCAATCTCCCTACTCTTAACTTATCCTCAATTGGCACCACTCCTACTTTTTCTCTAATACTTTCATTACGAACTTTATCTAGTTTAGTATGGTTACTCATCCACCTTAACATTCTCATCTCCGCAACTCTTATCTTAGACACATACGACTCTTTCAGTGCCCAACACTCACTACTATATAACATGGCCAGTCATATGGTTGTACGATAAAATTTCCCTTTCAATTTATTAGGAATCTTGCGATCACATAAAACTCCCGTGGCACGTCTCCACTTCAATCATCTGGCTTTAATCCTATGAATAACATACTCCTCACATCCCCCATCTACTTGAAGGACTGAACTGAGATATTTAAAGTGATTACTTTGGGACAATAACACTCCATCCAAACTAACTCCTTCCCTATCACCAGTTCGGCCTTCACTGAACTTACAATGCATGTATTCTGTCTTCGTTCTAATTAACTTAAAGCCCTTTGACTCTAGAGTACTTCTCCAAAATTTTAGCTTTCTATTGACTCCTTCTTGCATCTCATCTATCAAAACTATATCATCCACAAACATCATGCACCAAGGGATACTCTCTTGGTACTAAGTTATTATATCTAATGCTCCAGGCATCATTTTGAGTTGTTTTATTGTCCCTATGCGAAATCCTCAGACTTTATAAAATAATAAGAGAAAAAAGTGGGCCTGCATTTATGCAGGTTCCACAATTGTGAGTGGGCATTAAAGGAAAAGGAAAACAGTGGTGCCAAGGAGAGAATTTCCCAATAAATAAATTTGTTTCATGTAATCTTATCTAGATAACATCTAAACTAACATAAATTTTTTATCAGAAGTTTTGAGAAAAAAATATATATATTTAGTTTGGTTGGCCTATTTAAAAGGCAAACTTTATCAACACCAACTCAAATAACAACAACAACTAACTCTTAATTCCAAACTAGTTGGGATTGCCTATATGAATCCTTTTTTGCCAATCAACCCAATTTGAAACTAATTTCTCAACAATGTCCAAAAATTGTAAATCTTTTGATACTAAGGAGACAGTTTATATGCATACCTCATATAGCAGTTCGCTTATTATATGAGCAGTAGTCAAAGAACTTACCGGACTTCAAGACGAGTGCTATTTTGTCTCTCAGCTTGGATTATCAGCTCTCACTAATAATTCCCTCTGTCTTGCAGCAATAGGATCACCCTTATATCGTGGGTAGTCACTACCTTGCCTCTAGGCTTGGTTAAATTGATAACTTCTGGGGTTGTTGTGATTCTCTATGATCATGTGTAGTAGAGCTATTTCTAGAATTGAATGCAATATTTATAGGAGAGTTTGTCTTAGGGACAACGTTAAGGTTTCTTAACATGTGTTCCAAATATCCCCTTTGAAATTCAGAAGGAAGCATGTCATTTCTTTGAGTGTTCCTTGAGTTGCCTTCAACAAGTGATGCATGTCCTCCATTTAGAGTATAAGTAGAAGTGAAGGGTAGACCAGTTCTTGATCTGGTGACATCATTCCACCGGAAAGGCTGCATACTTTCTAAAGAATAAGAAACAGGGATAAGCTGTTACATTGGAGGAGTAGGTTGAACTATTGCAGTCACTGAGCTGGTTTTTGGAACACAATCAAATGATAAATGAATAGCTAGTTGAGCAGCTAACTGTGGATGAGAATTCCTAGTGGTCCATGTTGCCAAGTTAGTTGGCAAAAAATCTTGATGATTCACAGTTCTCTGGGAGTGCTGAGCTTCTCCTACCTCACCTATGGTTTGATGGGTATCACTTGGCCCTGCACTAGCTCCAAGTCCACTTGCTACAACACTTAAGGGCTGATGCATGACAGGAGCTGACTCTAAAGAAAGCACAAGTCTAGCAACCAGCTGCTCATCTGCAGGTGCTCGTCTTAGGCGGATATTTCTCTGGGAGTGCTGAGCTTCTCTTGCCACACGTATGATTTGATGGATATCGCTTGGCCTTGCACTCCTAGAGAAATCATAAAAAATCTAGATTTAAACAATAAGAAAATTAAAAGTTTTTCTAGAACTAATATGTTTGATGTGAATATGTGGCTACAAATCAGCAAACTAAATGAGATTGATTAAAAAATTTCAATTACATGATTGATAAGACACTAATAATTTGGTAAATAAATCCCATGTTAAAAATAACCCAACAAGGAAAAATAATAAATTTAATGAGCTCTTATTAAACTTATTGTTTTTTGCCCAACTTAGTTGAAAAATTGGTAGCGAATATTTTTTAAATTAAATTTTACGTAATAAAAAAGACTTTTAAAAGAATTAAATTATGAGTGATGTACATAAAATACCTAGGTCATTGGCTCCATATATATAAATGTTATAATCCTCATAATTTATATTTTTATTGGCCCAATAAAGCAAAAACTTTAATGGACAAATATTCTAATAACTTAAAAATTTTTTTATTGGCCCAATTAAACAAAAAATTAATGAGTCTATATTTTAATTTTTAAAAGATTAGATTTATTGACCTAATAAAATCGAAAAATTGGTTGCCCATATTTTTAAAATTTTTATTTAGGCAATAAAAAAATATTTTAAAAAGATTCAAATTCTTTAATATATAAAACATCTAGATATAAATGTTATATTTGTCTAACACTGAACTCATGAGTAGAAACCAAGTTACAACCCCTCCAAAATTTTAAATTTTAATTTAGAGTATTTTAGCCTCTAACATTTAGCCTAGAAAAATTTTTTTAACAAAATTTTAAAAGATTGATTTTCTTTATTAGCCTAATTAAATAAAAAAAAATTCAATTATCACATATTCTAATAAATTGATCTTATTCTTTTTTTAGGCCCAATTTAGTTGAAAAATTAATCGCTGATATTTTTTAAATTTACTTTTAGGTAATAAAAAAATTAAAAAAGAATTAACTTGTGAGCGAGATGCATAAAACACATTACTCTACTTGCTATATTTGATGTTGGCCCCATATATTTAAAAGTTATAATCATCATTATATAAAAAAAACAAGGACTCTGATAAAATTATCATGTTTTTAATAGTGGTCAATTCTTATCACTAACCCGTGTATGCTTGTGTTTTATCTACTGACAAAAAAAAAGCAAAAAAATCTATGAGTAAATATTTTAATAATTAAAAATTTTTTTTTGGTCCAATTAAACAAAAAAATTAATGAGCTCATATCAGATATAGATTTGAAAATTGGTGAACTCAAAAGGGCTATATTGCTACAAGCAAAACACTAGTTCTTGTCTCAATGTAAGTGTATATGTGTATATGGGTGGGTTAAATGGAGGGTATTTATATGCACAGGTTAGTGAAAGATTTTAATTTTAAATGAATAGTAGTATGAAAATAAAAAAATTTCCAATAATAGATATGAATCATAATACAGATGAATAACAGACAACTATGGTAATAAGGTGGCATAGTTAGCTACTAACCAATTGGACTTTCACTCCTCAAGAAACCCTCACCCTGATGGCCTCGTGTCATGACTCACTCTTTCTACAAAATTTCTTTTTTTCTCTATCTAAATCTGAGATTTTATGGAAACAAACTCTGTTTCCAAATAGCATTGTTATTTCCTTAGCTTTTGATTATACAAGCTCGCATTGCTTGTGTGCCGTGTTTTAGTGGATATTCTTTTTCCCACTTTCTGTTTCTGTTTCTTTTGGTTATTTCTTAGCATTTTTTTCTTTTTTCTGCTTTTTTTCTTCACTTTTTTTTATCATATTTTAATTGTTTAGATAGATATTCTAGAATTTAATCAGATTCTCTCTTAGATAATATTCATCATTACATTTTTCTATTTCATTATTTTTTTTAATTAATTGGGTAAATTAATTTATGCTTATCTGAAAATAATATTAAGGTAAAACTTTTTCAACAAAAATCCAATTCCTTTTTTATTAAGTGTGAATTAATCATTTGTTGTATTGCACTTATAGTCATATATGAATAGATTTTTATTAATTTTTATTTGTTACGAATTAATGTCCATACATTGTATATTATGTTTTCATTTATGATTAAATTAGAAACAAATCTATATTAAATGTGAATTAATTATTTGTTATATTACACTTATGGTCATATATGAATCTATTTTTATTAATTTTTATTTATTATGAATTAATGTCCACACGTTGTATTATGTTTACATTTGTAATTAAATTAGAAACAAATCAATACAAACTGTTAATTAATAATTTATTGTCTTGCACTTATGGTCTTATATGAATTTATTTTTAGTAATTTTTTTTTATTTTGAATTAATCTTTATTGTGAATATTATTGAAGGCTTTCTTTCTACTTTGTAGAAATTTTAATTGTTTGGTATTTGCACTTTTTTTTGACACATAATAATTTTGGTGTAATTTTTTTTAGAAAAATTGATAACTCATTCATAAGAATTACGCAATTATTTTCATATGTGGATGGTTGTCTTTGATTCTATCTTTGGGCAATGCAAGTGCAATGCAATTTAAACCCCTTCTTATAATCTAATTATAATTTATTGATTGTTGCATGAGATTATTGCTTAATGTTTTTTTGAAAATAAATTATATAATTATTTTCATTTGTGGATGGTTGTCTTTGATTCATCTTTGGGTTATATAAATGATAAAAACTGTAAAGGAGAATGGAAAAATTGTTTAGATATAGCAGATTGATAAACTGCATCCAATATTCAAGTTGAAAATTAAAGGAACTTATTATTTTTTTTTTTTAAAGGAACTCATCTAACTAAACCATCTTCGAGAATTGCTTGCTCATCCAGGCTCCAATCTGTGGAGATATTATAGTTATGTTTTAATGCTGTCCTAAAAATTTTAGACTTGAATTTTCATGTCCGTTAATATATTTGCTCCAGTGAAATAAATATATCAAAAGATAAGTTTTATTGCTTGTTTATTTGGCTAAGCAAGGGCTATTTAGATCTCAAAATTTTAATGCTTTCTTGTGAAATGACTAGTATTTGGCTAAGCAAGGGCTATTTAGATCTCAAAATTTTAATGCTTTCTTGTGAAATGACTAGTTGGTTGTGTTTGTGGCTACGTCTAAATCCGATGAATCAATTGTTTTCTTATTTTCTTTTGAAACAATAACTTGGTAGTTTTTTATTGTCAATGTTTTGGTAGTTCTCTTGGTTGTGTTAATGGACTCATATTGCTATATCTGTGGTTTGGTCTTGGTTGTCCTTTTATATTAGGTTTTTTCACTTAGAATGCCAGATTTTAAGTCTAGGTGTATGGGGATAGCCTGTTGACCTAGGTATAGTTGGATCTGCCTATGCTAAATTTTTCCTCATTTTATTCCATTAATATAATTTTTCAGCTTATCAAAATAAAAAAAAAAAATAAAGACGAGTTTTGATTTGAATTTGAATGTGTACAAAATTAAAGGAAATTTTTTTGGAGTTTGGAGGTGAAAGTAAATTTTTATTTTTTGTGCTACTTTTTGTAATTTTGTGAGTTGTTTTCTTTCTTTTGTTACATGTGAAAAAGTAGTTAGTTTCCTAAAACTAAACCTAAAGCTTGTGTTTTGGCTTTCTGATAGTATTTGGTATAAATAAATTTCATAAAATTTTATAGAATTCATTTGTAAATATAAAATTTTTATGTTTGGTTTAAATAAAAATTTATTTGAAATTCTTAATAATCAATTTCATAGAATTTATTTTAACTAAATAAAATTCTAAAAAAATTGATAGAATTTGTAAATGAATTCCACACTTAAAATCATATATATTTCAAGTGATAAAATTACCCTCTTGTTATATATCATTTTATTTTATTTTATTTTATTTATTTTAAACACAAAATTCATTTCATTTGAAATGAATTCTATATTTAATATAAAATATACCAAATAAAAAAAATTATTTGTAAGTGAATTCCATCATTTATAAATTAAAATGAATTTTACTATAAAATTGAACGAAACAGGGTCAGAAAATTCAAATTATAAAATATATAAAAAAAAAAAGAAATTTAGTCTATATTACATTAATAGTCTTTCAATTGTTCTTAATTTTTTTAAATACAATTGTTCTTAATTATTCTGTCATAATTTAACAAAATACAGAATAAAATCATTGCTTTACATAATAAAATATAATATATTATTATTTTAATATATATGTCCAATTTAAAATATCTAAAAATTTTGTAAATAATAATTACATAATTTTTATGTATTGCCAAATATTTAACTATGTTTTAGTTTTTAAATTAAACACTTGAACAATAAAATGTTGACTATCAAAATAGACTCTATTTGTGTCTTAATAGATGAGATTATTAATATATAATATTGATTTTATGGTTGAATATATATAAATAAAAAAAAAATCTATATCTATATAAATATATTAAGGCCGAAATAAATACAAACTCTTACATATTTACATAGGAGTGTTTTTTTTTTTTTTGAGAATTTAAATTTTTATTTTTTTATGCCAACAACGATAATCCATAGACATAGCTTATCCTGTGGTGTCTAGTTTATCCAATAAATCCTGTGTTCTCTACTTTAGAAATACTGAAATTAACAATCTCAAACTTGCAACGCTTTCCTTTTGCAGATGGGGCAGTTGTTCTTGCAGAACAACCACTGCTTAATGCTGTCAAAGTGAAAGTAATGGCCACAATCCAGCTTTCCAAGATCTTCGCCGTCGGCACAATTCTCCTGCAAAATGATTTTGGGGGAGAGAATTATTTACTAAACAAACTTAATAAAATCTAAAGATTTGCAAATGAATAATAAAACTTGAGCATATATGTAACCATAGATTACAAATGTCAGTTATTTTTATTTTCAACTTGCACATAAAAGGACGAAGTATTGAACAGATCTCACCTGACAAATGCAGCATTTTTCATCTTGCAGGGGAGACCCTACTGCATTTGCTTCATACTTTTGCCACTTCACATGTGCCTCAATAATAGCCCACCTAGTCCACTGCGATACTCTATCATAAGCTCCTCTAATTCCTCTATTTCCTAAAGAACAGAATCATTATTTACGTTTGGAAGCAGTGAATCATTATTTAGGTTAGGAAACAGTGTCCAACAAAGAATTGACAACACTAAGTACCAGAGTCATGCATTCTTCTACGATCACTTTAACATTTTAAAGGTTAAACTAATGCATGAAGAAGCCAAATAAATCTATTCAGATACTACCTCATGCTGTAAAGAACCACCCCTGCACAAGAATAAGCAAAACAAAAACCAAGTAGATGATGGTTCACTTGTCAATGAAGAAGCCAAATAATGAAAAATAATCAATTCAGTTTGCATATTTGAGCTACACAAATAATGGACTAATTATGAGGCGAACATATACATACACATAAATAGAAACAGAAGAAAAGGTTTATACAATTTGAAGTACTAGTTAAAAAAATTACGAAATTAGGGAATTGTAAAAAAACAATCTAAAAGATCTTTTTACTAGAATTTGTTTGGATCATTTATACATTCTTCTAATCAAATATTATAAAGTCTTCATTATTTTGTTCATTCATTTTCAATTTTAGGACTCATAATATGAATAAAAATAAAAAGAGGTTCTATAAAGCGATTCCCATAAATAAAAGTATATATAGCTAAGAAAGTGTAAAACATGTCAGTCTCAAAGCTGATTCTTCGTCAAGATAAAAAAATACCCTGGCTAAACCTATTGTAAAATTTCAACTTTTGGTACTCAGTTATTATATCTAATGCTCCAAGCATCATTTTGAGTTCTTTACTATCCCTATGTGAAATCCTCAGACTCTATAAAAAAAATAATAAAAAAAGTAGGCCCACATTCATGCAGGTTCCATAATTGCGAGTAGGCAATAAAGGAAAAGGAAAATAGTGTTGCCAAGGAGAGAATTTCCCAACAAATAAATTTGTTTCATATAATCTTATCTAGATAACATTTGAAGTAACATAAATTTTTTATCAGAAGTTTTGAGAAAAAAATATATATTTAGTTTGGTTGGCCTATTTAAAAGGCAAACTTTATCAACCCCAACTCAAATAACAACAACAACTAGCTCTTAATTCCAAACTAGTTGGAATTGACCATATGGATCCTTTTTTGTCATCCAACTCTGTTTGAGACTAATTTTGCATTAATATTTAGAAATTATAAATCTTTTAATACTAAGAAGACAGTTTACATGCATACCTCATATAGAAGTCTGCTTATCATCTAAGCAGCAGTCAATGAACTTATTGGCATTTTAGGATGAGCACCACTTTGTCTCTCAGCTTGTATTGTCAATCCTAACCTAAGCGGTATATCAAAAAGCCTTGTTTTATCAACTCTCACTAATAATTCCCTTTGTCTTGCAGCAATGGGATCACCCATATGTCATGGGTTGTTAGTACCTGACCCTTGAGGCTCATTTAAATTGACAACTTTTGGGATTGTTGTGATTCTCTATTCATATTCCTAAGCATGTTGTGTTGGGGTGACTAAATGGGAGCAGATGATTGGCGAACATGTGTAGTAGAGCTATTTCTAGAATTAAATGCAATATTTTCAGGAGAGTTGTCTGAGGGACAAAGTTAAGGTTTCTTAACATGTGTTCCAAATTTCCCCTTTGAAATTCAGAAGCAAGAATGCCATTTCTTTGAGTGTTCCTTGAGTTGTCTTCAACAAGTGATGCATCTCCTCCATTTAGAGTATAAGTAGAAGTGAAGGGTAACCAATTATTGACCTGGTGACAGCATTCCACTGGAAAGGTTGCACACTTTCTAAAGAATAAGAAACAGGGACAGGCTGTTGCATTACAGGAGTAGGTTGAACTATTTCAATCACTAAGCTGGTGTTTGGAACACAATCAAATGATAAATGAATAGTTGGTTGAGCAGGTAACTGTGGCAGAGAATTCCTAGTGGTCCATGTTGCCAAGTTAGTTGGCACACCTATGGTTTGATGGGTATCGCTTGGCCCTGCACTAGCTCCAAGTCCACTTGCTAGAACACTTAAAGGCTAATGCATAATAGGAGCTGCTTCTAAAGCAAGCATAATCGAGCACCCAGCTGCTCATCTTCAAGTGCTCTTCTTACACAAATATTTCTTTGCGAGTGCTGAGCTTCTCTTGCCACACCTATAGTTTGATAGCTATCGCTTGGCCTTGCACTAGCTCTAAGTCCACTTGCAGCAACACTTGAAGGTTGATGCATGACAGGAGCTACCTCTAAAGCAAGCACAAGTCTAGCACCCAACTGCTCATCTTTAGGTGCTCTTCTTTTACAGTACAGATGCCTACCATCTAGTGAGCAACTCTCTCCACCATTATTTTCTTCCACTATATATTCTGCAATTCTAGAATAAATCACAAGAGAATTGGAATTAGAAGGATCATTGGCAAATGGATTTTGATCAATGTATGATCCACTTGGTTTAAAAAGCAAACCTAGCTACTTATCTTCAGGTGCTCTTCTCATACGGATATTTCTCTGGGAGTGCTGAGCTTCTCCTGCCACACCTATGGTTTGATGGATATCGCTTGGCCCTACACCAGCTCCAAGTCCACTTACTGCAACACTTGAAGGCCGATGCATGATAGGAGCTGTCTCTAAAGCAAGCACAAGTTTAGCACCCAACTGCTCATCTTTAGGTGCTTTTCTTTTATAGTACAGACGTCTGCCATCTAGTGAGCAACCTTCTCCACCATCATTTTCTTTCACTATATATTTCACAATTCTAGAAGAAATCACGAGACAATTGGAATTAGAAGAATCATTGGCAAATAGATTTTGATCAATGAATGATCCACTTGGTTTAAAAAGCAAACCCAACTGCTCATCTTCAGGTGCTCTTCTCAGACAAATATTTCTCTGGGAGTGCTGAGTTTCTCCTGCCACACCTACGGTTTGATGGATGTTGCTTGGCCCTGCTCCAACTCCAAATCCACTTGCTGCAACACTTGAAGGCTGATGCATTACAGGAACTGCCTCTAAAGCAAGCACAAGTCCAACACCCAACTGTTCATCTTCAGGTGCTCTTCTTTTACAGTACAAATGCTTGCCATCTATTGAGAAACCTTCTCCATCATCATTTTCTTCCACTATATGTTCGCAATTCCAGAAGAAATCGTAAGAGAACTAGAATTGGAAGGGTTATTAGCAAATGGATTTTGATCAGTGCATGATCTAGTTGGTTTAAAAAGCAAACCCAGCTGCTCGTCTTCTGGTGCTCTTCTCAGACAAATATTTCTCTGGGAGTGTTGAGATTCTCCTGCCACACCTATGGTTTGATGGATATCGCTTGGCCCTACACCAGCTCTAAGTCCACTTGCTACAACACTTGAAGGCTGATGCATGATAGGAGTTGCCTCTAAAGCAAGCACACATCTAGCACCCAACTGCTCATCTTCAAGTGCTCTCTTTTACAGTACAAACGCATGCCATCTAGTGAGCAACCTTCTCCACCATCATTTTCTTCCACTATATATTCTGCAATTCCAGAAGAAATCACAAGAGAATTGGAATTGGAAGGTTCATTGGCAAATGGATTTTGATTAATGCATGATCCACTTGGTTTAAAAAGCAAACCCAGCTGCTCATCTTCAGATGCTCTTCTCAGATGGATATTTCTCTGGGAGTGCTGACCTTCTCCTGCCACACCTATAGTTTAATGGATATCGCTTAGCCCTACACCAGCTCCAAGTCCACTTGCTGCAACACTTGAAGGCTGATGCATGACAGGAGCTGCCTCTAAAGCAAGCACACGTCCAGCATCCAACTGCTTATCTTTAGGTGCTCTTTTTTATAGTACAGATGCCTACCATTTAGTGAGCAACCTTCTCCATATCATTTTCTTCCACTATATATTCTGCAATTCTAGAATAAATCACAAGAGAATTGGAATTAGAAGGATCATTGGCAAATTGATTTTGATCAATGCATGATCCACTTGGTTTAAAAAGCAAACCTAGCTACTTATCTTTAGGTGCTCTTCTCAGACGGATATTTCTATGGGAGTGCTGAGCTTCTCCTGCCACACCTATAGTTTGATGGATATCGCTTGGCCTTACACCAGCTCCAAGTCCACTTACTGCAAAACTTGAAGGCTGATGCATGATAGGAGCTGTCTCTAAAGCAAGCACAAGTATAACACCCAACTGCTCATCTTCAGGTGCTCTTCTTTTATAGTACAGACGCCTGCCATCTAGTGAGCCACCTTCTCCACCATCATTTTCTTCCACTATATATTTTTCAATTCCAGAAGAAATCACAAGACAATTGGAATTAGAAGAATCATTGGCAAATAGATTTTGATCAATGAATGATCCACTTGGTTTAAAAAGCAAACCCAACTGCTCATCTTCAGGTGCTCTTCTCAGACGAATATTTCTCTGGGAGTGTTGAGTTTCTCCTGCCACACCTATGGTTTGATGGATGTTGCTTGACCCTGCACCAACTCCAAGTCCACTTGCTGCAACACTTGAAAGCTGATGCATTATAGGAGCTGCCTCTAAAGCAAGCACAAGTCCAACACCCAACTGCTCATCTTCAGGTGCTCTTCTTTTACAGTACAAATGCTTGCCATCTATTGAGAAACCTTTTCCACCATCATTTTCTTCCACTATATGTTCTGCAATTCAGAAGAAATCGTAAGAGAACTGGAATTGGAAGGGTCATTAGCAAATGGATTTTGATCAATGCATGATCTAGTTGGTTTAAAAAGCAAACCCAGCTGCTCGTCTTCTGGTGCTCTTCTCAGACAAATATTTCTCTGGGAGTGCTGAGCTTCTCCTGCCACACCTATGGTTTGATAGATATCGCTTGGCCCTACACCAGCTCTAAGTCCACTTGCTACAGCACTTGAAGGCCGATGCATGATACGAGCTGCCTCTAAAGCAAGCACACATCTAGCACCCAACTGCTCATCTTCAAGTGCTCTTCTTTTACAGTACAGACGCATGCCATCTAGTGAGCAACCTTCTCCACCATCATTTTCTTCCACTATATATTCTGCAATTCCAGAAGAAATCATAAGAGAATTGGAATTGGAAGGTTCATTGGCAAATGGATTTTGATTAATGCATGATCCACTTAGTTTAAAAAGCAAACCCAGCTGCTCATCTTCAGATGCTCTTCTCAGATGGATATTTTTCTGGGAGTGCTGAGCTTCTCCTGCCACACCTATGGTTTAATGGATATCGCTTAGCCCTACACCAGCTCCAAGTCCACTTGCTGCAACACTTGAAGGCTGATGCATGACAGGAGTTGCCTCTAAAGCAAGCACACATCCAGCATCCAACTGCTTATCTTTAGGTGCTCTTTTTTATAGTACAGATGCCTACCATTTAGTGAGCACCTTCTCCACCATCATTTTCTTCCACTATATATTCCGCAATTCCAGAAGAAATCACAAGAGAATTAGAATTAGAAGGATCATTGGCAAATTGATTTTGATCAATGCATGATCCATTTGGTTTAAAAAGCAAACCCAGCTGCTCATCTTCAGGTGCTCTTCTTAGACGGATATTTCTCTGGGACTGCTGAGATGCTCTTGCCACACCTATGGTTTGATGGATATCGCTTGGCCTTGCACCAGCTCCAAGTCCACTTACTGCAACACTTGAAGGCTGATACCTGCTCTAAAGTAAGCACAGTCTAGCACCCAACTGCTCATCTTCAGGTGTTTTTCTTTTACAATACAAACGCATGCCATCTAGTGAGCAACCTTCTCCACCATCATTTTCTTTCACTATATATTTCACAATTCCAGAAGAAATCATAAGAGAACTAGAATTAGAATGATCATTAGCAAATGGATTTTGATCAATGCATGATCCACTTGGTTTAAACAGAAAACTCATCACTGTATTCAAATTGACATTAATGGTGTGGTTGTCAAATGTTGGATTTAAGTCTACGTTCTGAGGGAATATGCTAGAACTGGCCTGTTGCAAAGGCGCTGACCTATTTGTGAGCTGGCCATTTCCCGGGCTCATGTTAACACTAAGTTGAAAGGGGGTAATTAGTGACCCAGAATGCCTTTCTTCCAAACTTTGAACAATTCCAGTGCTAGCAACAGTAGAAGACGGCAACTCAGTTAACAAATCCTGAGATCGAACTAGAGTTTGGGCGCTCACACTAGATTGATCCATCGCATTAGACATCCCATTGGATGGTAAATCATCTTCAGCTAATAAATCCCACAACTGAACAGGGTTATGGTTGTTGATGCTAGAACTAGAATGACACATCCAAACCATAGCAGGATGACATTGATGAACAAAAGCATTAGTTGGAACTTCATTATTCTGAATCCATCGAAGATTAATGCTATTGGGCTCATAACGCAAATAAAAGGCTCCTAGAAATGCATTTGATGTGCTATCTTGACCTTGCATTGTGACCAACAGGTTTTCTCTTCAGAAGCTAATCACCCAAAGAAGACACACTCAAATTAGGACCTCTCACTAGGCCTAAGAATAAAGCAACTACATTAAAAGTAATCATGCAAATAGTAAAATGATTTTTATTTAAGAATTAAATATTAGCATCCACTCTAACAAAAAAACACTCACAAACACAGAAAATGAATTTACAAAATGGTATGCCATTTACTTAGCAACAAAATAAATGCAAAGATAAGTTGACATAACTACAGCATGTCAAAATGCTTAAAAGGTTTAATTGTTGACATCAACTACGGTAAATTTGACACATAGGTCTTAGATTTCACTTGGCATGCTATGGCCCAATAAATCATCAAATCAATAGGTTTAAAAGATTAGAACAATTTCATGCCACAGCTGCCCTACTGGAAATCAACTTTTATCTTCCCAAACTCTAACTTCTATATACTAACACTCCGACTCTTCATTTTGCCCACCCATACTCGTGTCGATACAACAAAACACAAGACATGACATGAAATATGTGTCTGATACATATTCATGCAATCATATCCCCATATTTTCTATTTCGAAAGTTCATAAGTATATACCCATTTTTAATACCCGTACTCGAGTCCAAGTAACATATCTACATATGGGAAAATTTTAGGCATCTTATGAACCCATGTTTTAGACTAAAAAAAAAATTAAAGCCATTGAAAAATGCATTTATCTATCTAAATATAGTAAAATTGATCTAAAAATAAAATTTACCAAAAAGTGACAAGTGGCACTGCATTAGATTTTTTTTTCATATTATTCCATTTGCCCTTTAACTTCTATATACTAACACTCCAACTCTTCATTTTGCCCACCCATACCCGTGTCGATACTACAAAACACAGGACATGACATGAAATATGCGTCTGATACATATTCATGCAATTATATCCCCATATTTTCTATTTAGAAAGTTCATAAGTATGTACCCATTTTTGACACCCATACTCGAGTCCAAGTAACATATCTGATATGGGAAAATTTTAGGCATCTTATGAACCCATGTTTTAGACTAAAAAAAAAAAAATTAAAGCCATTGAAAAATGCATTTATCTATCTAAATATAATAAAATTGATCTCAAAATAAATTTTACCAAAAAGTGACAAGTGGCACTCCATTAGATTTTTTTTTATATTATTCCATTTGCCCTTATTTTCCTAATAATTTTACAATATCAATTGATGATAGACCTATAAGACATTTAAGAATAATAAAAATTTATGATAATAGTTATAATTTAATTAATAATAGGAAAACTAGGAGTCATAATAATAATAATAATAATAATAATAATAATAATAGTTATAATCTAATTAATATTAGGAAAATTAATAATCATAGTTATAAATTATATAAAAACAAACCATCCTTTCTACCATAATTATAAAATTATATACTTAATTTCTTATAATAAAAAAATTATGACAATAGTTACAATTTAATTAATACTAGGAAAATTAAAAGTCATAGTTATAAACTATATAAATCAATATTACACATCAAAAATCAAATTAGTCACCTTCATAGGAGATACAATGTCTGATCAAGATTTTCTCTCAAACTTGCTAAATGATATTTTATTAACAAAAACATCAAAAGAAGATGAAGAACTGTTAGCATAATTACAGCAATCAGCATGATTATAGGAGATTTGTGTAACATAATTACAGCAATCAGCATGATTATAGGAGATTTGTGTAGCATAATTATAGCAATTATTATTGTTGTCCAAATTAGTTCATATTCTCATGTATAAATAGATGTAATATCTCTGTAAATGAGACACAGACAAATACACAATCCTTTCCTTCATTACTTGTATTCTTTCTTCTAACATGGTATCAGAGCCATAAAGCTTTTATTTCTAGTTTTTTTGGGGTCTCTCTGCTCTCTCTACAACCTGTTCTGGTTCATTCTTTCATACCTATTATTATACCATTTTTTTTTTCTCCTCATCTTGTTATCAATGGAGAAATCTGATATTTCAAAACCTATTGCAACAGTTCTGACTGGTTCTAACTATAATCTTTGGGTTCAAGGAATGAAAAGTTTTTTGATAGGTCGCAAGCTTTGGCGTATTGTTACCGGAGATATCATCGCGCCGACAAGAGAGAACGATGAAATCGATGCAAAATTTGTCGACCGCCTTGAGGATTGGGATAGTAAAAATCATCGATCATCACCGTTTCGCAATACCTGCCTCGTCCATCCACATCCAGTTTGCTAATTATGACTCGCAAAAGAAATCGGGATTTTTGGCTAATCGATATCGCACCAATCGGACTTGCCCACTATTATCGGTTGTGGACTACTCTTCATAATCAAACAAGAAGCAGTCAATGCGGAATGATTTTCTTGCCTGTGTCCAACCTATTTGGAATCAAATATCTCGTGCCAAAATCGGTGAAGATCATCTTCATCTCATTCAAGTTCTAATGGCTCTTCGATCGAATATGAGGCCGCTCGAGGCCCCTGCTACATCGAAATCCACTCCCATCATTGGAAACCGCTATTCAAGAGATTATTTTTGAAGAGACTCGTCTCGCTTTGATAAAACTCCTCAATTTGAAGTCGCTTGCAACTACTCGATCCTCACATCGTAACCGCAATCAACTCGTAAGAATTGTAATCAAATTGGTCATGCTTTTGCATATTGTCCTACCATAAAATGCGATATTGTCATGGTTACGGTCATATTCTTGAACATTGTCCCACACGCCTCCAAGATCAAAAGGAGGGCATTCTAAATTCAAGAATGTCTCAAAGCCCGGATCTTCCTCTCACATCATTGTCGCTCATCGAGGGCTCTACCGCCATCACCATGAGTGATCTTGAGGCACTATTCAAACAGTTATCTCTTCTAATTCTCCCGCCGCCATGTCCGCCACTCCGGTAATTCTTATTGGCTTTTTGACTCGCATGTTGTAATCATATGACCACTAATCTTAAATTCTTGTCTTCTCAGAAACCTGTATCTTCCTTACCACCAATCCATACCGCAAATGGTACTAAAATGAACATCACACATACCGGTCATGTGTCTACCTCAAATCTTCATCTCCCGACACCTATTATATCCCTAATTTGGCACTCAATCTTATTTCATTGGTCGGTTGTGTGAAAGAGGACTAAATGTTATTTTTCTCACCATGGTGTCCAGTGCAGGATCCACAAACGGGACAGATTCTTGGGGAGGGTCGCAGAGTGGGTCGATTATTTGAGCTTACATCTTTACATCTTCCTCGAGATTTGTGTCTGCAGCTACAATCCCTAATTCCTCCATTCACCAATGGCATCTTCGTCTTGGTCATGCTTCTACCAAGAAATTCAACCTTTAATTTCGTGTATTAATAGGATCAACTAAGATTGAGTCAATTAATTGTTTAAATTGTCATCTTGCAAAACAACCTGAATTATCTTTTTCAAAAAATAATACAACTTCAGACACTCCTTTTCGTTTAATTCATTCTGACATTAGGGGTCCTTCTCCTATTTCTTGATAAATGGTTTTCGTTATTTTGTAATATTTATTGATGATTATTCTCGGTTTACTTGGATATATTTTTTGAAACATCGATCTGAGTTATCACAAATTTACATCACATTTGCAAAAATGATTAAAACTCAGTTCTCTTGTGACATTAAAATTCTCGAGCAGACAATGCCATGGAATATCGGGATTCTTCTTTACTTGATTTCTTAGTCAACAAGGCACCGTTGTTCAACGTTCTTGTCCTCACACCTCTCAACAGAATGGGCGAGCCGAACGCAAGCATCGCCATATTCTTGATTCTGTACGAATCTTCTTCTTTCTGCCTCATGTCCAGAAAAATTTTGGGGAGAAGCAGCTTTTCATGCTGTTTATGTTATTAATCGTCTTCCTACCTTGGTTCTTCATAATTTATCTCCTTTTGAAAAGTTGTTTGGACAACCTCCTGACTATTCCATCCTTAAACCTTTTGGATGTGTTTCTTTTGTTCTTTTACAACCTCATGAACATACCAAATTAGAACCCGTGCTCGTCTATGTTGTTTTCTTGGTTATGGCATTGAACACAAAGGGTATCGTTGTTGGGATCCTGTTTCTAATAAGTTACGCATCTCTCGTCATGTTACCTTTTGGGAAAATACTATGTTCTCTTCTCTTTCCAAATTTCATCACTCACACATCGACTCTCTATTTTTCACCGACTCCTCCAAAGAGTCGTTTCCAAGTCTGATCCAGTGATTGTGATGTGCTCAATATTAGCCCAACTACACTCCGCCTCGTTGAATCAAGACCAGTTGTTGATCCAGACTGCGCGCATCTCCTCCTAGCACTACTCTTCGTCGTTCTACCCGTGTAAGAGAAACTCCTCATTATCTTTCGATTTTCATTGTTACTCTACTATTGCAACCCTTCATGAGCCTCATTCTTATCGTGAGGCAATCGACCCTCTTTGGCGACAAGCTATGACCGATTTAACTTCAGCTTTAGAGAAAACTCATACTTGGGATTTAGTTGATCTTCCACCAAACAAGACTCCTATTGGTTGCAAATGGATTTACAAAATCAAGACCCGCTCGATGGAACTATTGAACGCTACAAAGCTCGCTTAGTAGCCAAAGGGTACACTCAAGAGTATGGTATCGACTATGAAGAAACTTTTGCTCCAAAGGTGGCCCGATTAACATCTATTCGCGATCTCTTAGCTATTGCTGCAGTTCAGTAAATGGAAACTTTTCCGGATGGATGTTAAAAATGCTTTTCTTCATGGTGATTTAATGTAAGAGGTTTATATGCATCCTCCTCCTGGTTATCATTCTCCTCATAAGGTTTGCAAACTTCAAGAGCCTTATATGGATTAAAACAAGCTCCTGTACCTGGTTTGCCAAATTTAGTTCCACTCTTACTCAACTTGGTTTCTCTCTAGTCCACATGATTCTCGCATTATTCACTCGTCGAATCGATAGCGGTGGTATTGTTCTTCTGCGCTTTATGTTGATGATATGATAATAACAGAGATGATTCATCCGTATTTTAGAGTTACAACATTATCTCAATCAACATTTTGAAATGAAAGACCTGGGTTCTATCAGCTATTTTTGGTGTCTTGAAGATGCTCAAAATTGTGATGGCGATGATCATTCTCAAGCCAAGAAAGCCTCCGACTAACTTTCTCGGCAGCATCATCGATAGCAAAACAAGATCAACCCCATTGGAGCTCAATTGCAAACTTACACCTCTTGATGGCACTCCTCTTGATGATCCTACTTTATATCGATACTTGTCGAGTCTTGTTTATCTCACACGCTACTCGACGATATTTCATATCTTGTTCACCGTCACGGCTTTATGTCCGCTTCCTCGCTCAACTCATTTCTGCATTTGAATCCTTCGTTATATCAAAAGCACTCTTTTTCATGGTTTGCACTTTTTCGCTCCCTCCTCCCTAGTATTATCCGCTACTCACGATCTGATTGGGTGGTGATCCGGCGGATCGTCGCTCTACAACTGGTGATTGTTTCTTCTTGGGTAATTCTCTTATCTCTTGGCGTAGCAAAAGCAAAGCCGTTGTTGCACGTTCTAGCACGTAATCAATATCGTGCTCTTGCCGATGCTACATCCAATTACTTTGGTTACGGTGGTTATTAACTGATTTGGGTGTCACTCATTCTTCTGCCACAATACTTCATTGCGATAATAGAAGTGCCATACAGATTTCTCATAATGATGTATTTCATGAGCGTACCAAACACATCGAAATTGATTGTCATTTTGTACGTCATCATGTTGCTCATGGCACCATATGTTTGATTCCTGTCTCCTCTGTCAGCCAAACCGCTGATATATTCACCAAAACGCATCCTCCCGCTCGCTTTCAGGATCTCTTAAGCAAACTCAAGTTGGCACCTGTGCTACCACCTTGAGTTTGAGGGGGGGTGTTAGCATAATTACAAAGAATCAAGATGATTATAGGAGATTTGTGTAACATAATTACAGCAATCAGCATGATTATAGGAGATTTGTGTAGCATAATTATAGCAATTATTATTGTTGTCCAAATTAGTTCATATTCTCATGTATAAATAGATGTAATATCTCTGTAAATGAGACACAGACAAATACACAATCCTTTCCTTCATTACTTGTATTCTTTCTTCTAACAAGAACAATCTTCACAAATATCACTAAGTTAATTTTTATCATTAAAATTTTTTAATATTCATTTTATTGGTATCTTATTATTTATTCTTCACACACACACACACACACACTCATATATATATATATATATGTGTGTGTGTGTACAAGCTATTCTAAGTATAAATATATTAAAAAAAGCTATATATTCATATTTTTATTCAATTAAATAATATATCAAAAATCATTAAACTCGTGCAACACTTGTGCAAAATACTAGTTACTTAAAATCACCTCAAAATTTTCTTTCAAACTTCCGTTTACACGAATAAAAAGCATTAAATCACTAAAGTTAAAATAAATAAATAAATAAAATAAAAAGGAAAAGAAATGCACACATTAAGTTGCAAAATTGCTTGGCAAATATAAAAGAAGACGACACATATGGTAGTGAAATAAAATAAACCGCCAAAAGCGTACAAAATTATGAGAAAATAAAACATATAAACAGCTTACAGAACAAAAAAAGGGAGATGACATTGACAAAACATAACCCACCATTTGTTACCATGCAACCTTAAATTGAACATTGTGTTTGCAAATAGCATAGTTGAACATTGGAGCCATAATCACCAAAGTTTGAAATATAAAATATTAAATTCTTTTCGGACAAAAATATTTTGAGTCAATCTAAAAGCTATAAATAAAACGATGCATGCAAGTTTTGCACATGTTTTCAATTTATATGCTTGATTGGCAAGGCATCAATAACGGTGCTTCATCAATCACCACCACCCCATTCCCCACCCCCTACCAAACAAAAAAAAAAAATCCTTTTTTCCCCCGTAGTGGAGAAATTTGAGGATGACTCAACCAAAAGGTTTCACATGATTAATTATAAATGACTAGCCTTAAGCCACTCATCAAGATACAAACCTATATCACCAAAAAAAAAAAAATTCAAACAGTATGTTTTGCGGCTATGAATCATTAACACTTAAAGATTGAAAAGCAATTGTCAAGGTGGAACAAAACTAATAGGGCACCTACATAGGTGGTTCATGAACTGCCCTTTATAACACAAACACACACAAAGATTGGACCATTAAAATTTTATATCTAAATTATAAGAAATTAAGAATGTCTCACCAAAATACTTGATGTGATTATGCTAGCCATACATCACCAATGCACATAAGATCAAATAACAAGTTTCAATTTAAAAACAAAATTGATAAGGCATCTACAATTATCAACAAGTTTTTTTTTTCCTTTTATCAAAAACCATTTAACCCAAAAAAAATCTAAACTATAAAATTTTTGAATATTTTAACTAAAAGGCTTCATGTGATTAATTACAAAAGCATTTGCCTTAAATCATAAAAAATCTAGATATAAAAAATAAGAAAATTAAAAATTTTTCTAGAACCAAAAGGTTTGATGTGAATATGTGGCTACAAATCACCAAACAAAATGAAATTGATCAAAAAATTTCAATTGCATGATTGATAAGCAGTAAGAATTTGGTAAATCAACCCCATGTTAAAAATAACCCAAAAAGGAAAAACCAAATCACTTACACATGGAAGGCAAAGGTAAAAAAAAAAAAAAAAAAAAAATCATGATGGAACTAAATTTTGTATTTAAAAATTTTAGTTCTTGACTAATTGAAACAGCCCAAACGAAAATATTTTTGCAGGAGAGGGGGCATCAAACAAGCATCGAAGCAATTTTAACAAGTGAATTTAAAATTAAACTTCCTAACAATCATGTCAAAAACCAATACAAGCAAAAATAAAATTTACATAAACAAATAATCAACAAAAGAGAAAGCACAAAGGCCTGAGATTATGCATGATCTACTGTTATCACACGTAAACCATAGCTTCAAAATGAATACAAGGTAGAGGAATTATACCCAATGCCCAAGAACAGATATAGATTTGAAAATTGGTGAAAACAAAAGGGCTATATTGCTACAAGCAAGACACCAGTTCTTGTCTCAATGTAAGTGTATGCATATGTGTATATGTGTGGGTTAGATGGAGGGTATTTATATACACAGGTGAGTGAAAGATTTTAATTTTAAATAGATAGTAGTATGAAAATAGCAAAATTTCTAATAATAGATATGAATCATAATACAGATGAATAACAGACAACTATGGTAATAGGGTGGCACAGTTAGTTGTTAACTAATTGGACTTTCACTCCTCAAGAAACCCTCATCCCAATGGCCTCATGTCATGACTCACTCTTTCTATAAAAACTCTCTTTCTCTCTATCGAGATCTGAGATTTTATGGAAACAAACTCGATTTCCAAAGAGCGCCGTTATTTCCTTGGCTTTTGTTTATACAAGCTCGCGTTGCTTGTGAGTCGTGTTTAGGTGGATATTCTTTTTTCCTCTTTCTGTTTCTGTTTCTTTGGCTGTTTCTTAGCATTTTTTGCCTTTTTCTCTCCCTTTTTTACCATATTTTAATTGTTTAGATGGATATTCTACAATTTAATTAGATTCTCTCCTAGATAATATTCATCGTTGCATTTTTCTATTTCATTATTTTTTTAATTAATTGGATAGATTAATTGATACTTATCCGAAAATAATATTAAGGTAAAACTTTTTCAACAAAAATTCAATTCCTTTTTTTATACTTTAATTGACCTACTTTACTTTTTTTTTTTAATTTTTATCGTGAATATTATTTAAAGTTTTCTTTCTACTTTGTAGAAATTTTAATATGAGATTTTATGGAAACAAACTCGGTTTCCAAAGAGCGACGTTATTTCCTTGGCTTTTGTTTATACAAGCTCGCATTGCTTGTGCGTGGTGTTTAGGTGCATATTCTTTTTCCCTCTTTCTGTTTCTATTTCTTTTGGTTGTTTCTTAGCGTTTTTTGGCTTTTTCTCTCCCTTTTTTTACCATATTTTAATTGTTTAGATGGATATTCTACAATTTAATTAGATTCTCTCCTAGATAATATTCATCGTTGCATTTTTCAATTTCATTATTTTTTTTAATTAATTGGATAGATTAATTGATACTTATCCGAAAATAATATTAAGGTAAAACTTTTTCAGCAAAAATCCAATTCATTTTTTTATACTTTAATTGACTTACATTACTTTTTTTTTTAATTTTTATCGTGAATATTATTTAAAGTTTTCTTTCTATTTTGTAGAAATTTTAATTATATAGTATGTGTATTTTTTTTTCTCCATACAATAATTTTTTGTGTAGTTTAATCAAGATAAAATTATCTTCTTATCTATATCAATTTTCATAACATAATTTCATTTAAATACATTTTTTATTACATTGTAATGACCATTGTTAATTATGACAGTTGTTAGTTTTATAATATTATACTGACCGTTATTCGTTATCACCCTTGTTAGTTTTATAATATTATACTAACAGTTATTCGTTATAATATTATAAGGATCATTGTTCGTTACAACCGTCGTTATTTTTATAATATTATCATGACCGTTGTTTGTTACTACCATTTAGTTTTATAATAATATTATAATGAACGTTATTCGTTATGATCATTATTAATTTATAATACTATAATGACTGTTATTAGTTACAATCATTAATAATTAATTATTTCCGTTAAGAGAGTTTCTATAATAATTTTGTTTGTATGAAGTAAAGCTTACTTTATGAATATCTACTCTTAAATAAATTGATAAAGTCTAATTTAATTATAAAAAACATTATAAACAAAGTAAATTAAAGATAAAGTAATTATAGGCCATCAAATAATTATTTTTTTCAAACATTTTGATTTATTAATATAATAAATTAATAACAAAATTTTTAAATAAATTTAATCTATTTCAATAGTAATAAAGTAATTAATACATCAATAGGTGTATTCAATGGTAATCACAATTATATTTAATTAAGGAGACTCGGGTTTAATTCTCCTAAACAAAAGCTAACTAATAAAATCATTTCACATTAATGTCATTAATTTTTATCTACAGATGATTTTGATTATAGATTAGGAATATAAATTTTCTAATAAAAGAAATATTATATTGTATAGATTCAAGATTGAGATATATGTATATAATTTATGCTAGTGAGAAGGAGAATAAAATATCCTATTTTGCTTATAGCAGAATATTTGAATTATGCATCATTATTTCATAATTCGCTGGCCTTAATTGGCATTGCATTAAATTTGCTTACTGAATAGTGTACAATGGAATAGAAAGATAATTACTAGCCTAAAGACAATGAATATGGTCAAATTAATGAATTCAGAAAGGTCCATTTTATCAATAAAATGATAGATTTTAAAAATTAAAAGTAATTTAAGTTTCAACTTTATAAAAAAAGAAAATTATTAAAAATAAGAAAAAAAATTTTAAAGAAATTAATATGTAAAGTATAATTCTATTAATAAATTAAATTGTTATAAATATTAAAGTTATAGAAATTAAATTATTATGAAAAGTAAAATGGGAAAAATTATGTAATTAGTTTCATTTGTGGCTAAATAGATAGAATTTCAATTCATTATCCATTGCACTTTTAGTCTTAAATGAATTTATTTTTAGCAATTTTTATTTATTATGGATTAATCTACTTACGTATGGTATTATGTCTTCATTTATAATCAAATTAGAAACAAATCAATTACGTTAAGTGTGAATGCACTTACTATCTAATATGTATTTATTTTTATAATTTTATTTATTATGAATTAATGTCCATACATTGTATATTATGTTTTCATTTATGATTAAATAAGAAACAAATCTATATTGAGTGTGAATTAATCATTTGTTGTATTGCACTTATAGTCTTATCTGAATCTATTTTTAGTAATTTTTATTTATTATAAATTAATCTTTGTACATTATTGAAGATTTTCTTTCTACTTTGTAGAAATTTTAGTTGTTTGGTATACATATTTTTTCCCATACAATAATATTTGTGTAAATTTAAAAAAAAAATTGACAACTCATTTAGAAGAATTATAATACAAGTACAATATAATTTTTCATAAAAAAATATAAATATAAATAAATGATAACTTCTATTTAGATATGATATGGATATAAGAGAATAATCTAATTAATCATTTTTCATTTTATATGATAAAAGAAATTTTCTGCAATGCTGCAAGTTGAGAAATTTGTTATCTTTGTGATCTGTATAAAAGATTAAACAAACCAAACTTCAACAAAGGAACAAGCCATACTACCACAGGTTAATTGATAGAAAACTAATTTTTATGTCGTTTAATCAAGATAAAATTTATTTTTTTATCTATATATATATATATATATATATATATATATATATATCAATTTTTTTATAATAATTTTATTTAATGAATCTTTTATTATATCCTACAGTTGTTAGCTACGACCATTATTAGTTATTTCCGTTAAGAGAGTTTATATTATAATTTTGTTTTTGTAAAGTAAAACTTAGTTATCAATGTCCATTGTTAAATAAATTAATAAAGTCTAATTTAATGATTAGAAAAACAAACTACAAACAAAATAAATTAAAAATAAAGTAATCATAGGCCTTCAATTAATTATTTTTCAAACGTTTTGATTTATTATTATAATTAATCAGAATAATTAAATTTAATATATTAGCCATGGGCATAATTTAGTGGTAGTTATTAGTTGTGCACAGTTCTCGGAGGTCCCGAGCCGAACTGAAAAACTACACCGAATCAATAAGAATTTTACCAAACTAAGCTTATTTGATATTTAGGTTCAATTTTGATTTTTCATTAAAAACCGAATTAGAATTATACCAAAATCGAACTAGAACTATATCGAACTGAGAAACAAATTTATAAATATGTTTTTCTATAAATTTTTTAGATGCATTATATAATTTCAATGTAATTATATATATTTATATATGTATGTATAATTATAAACGGAATACAACGTAATATTATATTTATTTTTCTATATTTTTTTAATAATTTTATTTATAAATGCATTACCTTATAATTCTTAATTATAAATATACATTATACTATATATATGTTAATTCATAATTATATTTGTATTTCATAGTTAAATATTACATAATAAATGGTTAAATGTATATTATATGATATACTATTATATTATATGTGCACCTTATATTTAAAAATTATATAATTTAAAAAAAGTTAAAAGATATATTATATGATATATTATGTATTAATAATCCAATTCAAAACTTAAATGTTAATTCAAATATGACTTTTTAAAAAATTAATTATATAAAATTGTTTCAAGAATCAATAACCAAACCGGAACCAAAGAATCGAGAATCTTACTGAACTGGAATTGAAACAATGAATAACCGAACCGAAACTATACTAAAATTTTAGTTCGATTCTGATTCCTAAACAGACTCATAATCAAACCAAAACCGTACACCCTTAATAGTTATACACATGTTGAATTTGAAAGACTCAATTTCAACTCCCTCCTTTGTGATTAAAAATATATAATTAATAAAATCATTTACCATTAATGTCAAATATTATCTATATATGATCTCGATTATAGCTAGAGATTAGAAATATAAATTTTTTTTTTTTTTAAATAGTCTGTCGTATAAATTCAAGATAGCTCTTTAATAAAATATATTTCAAAATTAATTTATTTCTCTTTAAAAATAAAAATAAACTATAATTTTTATTGTACTGCAAATACTAAATTATAAATTATCCTTAAAAACATGATTTCAGGCCAGTAATGGATGTGCAATGCAATTTAAGCCCCTTCTTATAATCTAGTTATAATTTATTAATTGTTGGATGAGATTATTGCTTATTGTTTTTTTTTTAAAATAAATTATGTAATTATTTTCATTTGCAGATGGTTGTCTTTGATTCATCTTTGGATTATTTAAATGATAAAAAAATATAAAGGAAAATAGAAAAATTGTTTAGATATAGTGTTTTGATAAATTGCATCCAATATTCAAGTTGAAAAATAAAGGAACTTTTTTTTTTTTTTTACGGAAACTTATGTAGTTAAACCATCTTCAAGAATTACTTGCTTTTCTAGGCTTCAATATGTGGAGATGTTATGGTTATGTTTCAACGTTAATTGTTTTAAAAACTTCAGATTTAAGTTTTCATATCCGTTAATAAATTTGCCTCACTGAAATAGATATATCGAAAGATGAGTTTTGATTTGAATTTGGATATGTAGAGAATTAAAGAGAAAGATTTTCGAGTTTGGAGGTGAAAGCAAATTTTTATTTTTCATTCTATTTTTTATAATTTTGTGAATTATTTTCTTTCTTTTGTTACACACAAAAAAGTAATTAGTTTCCTAAAATTAAACTAAAAACCTGTATTTTGGCTTTAGAAAATTCAAATTATAAAATACAAAAATAAAATAAAATTTAGGTTATATAACATTAATAGTCTTTCAATTGTTCTTAATTTTTTTTTAAACACAATTGTTCTTAATTATTCTTTCATAATTTAACAGAATATAGAATAATACCATTGCTTTACATAATAAAATAAAATATATTATTATTTTTATATATATTTCCAATTTAAAATATCTGAAATTTTGTAAATAATAATTACATAATTTTTATATATCGCCAACTATTTAAATATATTTTATATTTTAATTTTTAAATTAAACACCTAAACAATAAAATGTTGGCTATAAAAACAGGCTCTATTTTTCTCTCAATAGATGAGATTATTAATATATAATATTGAATTTATGGTTGAATATATCAACAATAAAACAATTAATAATTTAATTGAATGGATTAATCTATATCTATATAAATATATTAAGCCGAAATAAATACAAACTCTTACATATTTACAAGAATTTTTATTTTTTCAGAGAATTTGAGTTTTTCAATAAATTTTTGGAAATTATTGTGATAATTTCAATTAAAAATTATTAATATAATAGTATGACAATATAAATTTACAAATGTATATCAAAATTTTAGTGCAATGAATGAATTGCAATAAGCAATACAATATGTAAAAGCATAAGGGCACAATTTTGATTTATATTAAAGCAAGTGTATTAGTAAGGATAAAAAAAAAATAAAATACAAAATAAGACTGAAAATATGCTAAAAATGTAAAATTAAAAAGTAAATATTTTTTAAACATTTCAAAGTAAAAAGAGAGATATAATAAAATACATAATAAAATAATATATTTTTAATTTAATGAAAGTGTCTGTATCTTTTATGTCTAATTCCACTTTATATTAAGTTTTAATAATATACATTTATTAAAATATATGATAAATTTGCTTTTACATTAAAATATCAATCAAATAAGTTACTAATTGTAATTATTCACACATAGTTTGGGATTCCACTAGTTATAAATTAATCTTCATGCATTTTATTATGTTTTCATTTATAATTAAATTAGAAAGAAATCAATATTAAGTGTATCTATTATAAACTCAACTTTATATAAAAAAAAAATTAGTCTAATAATCTTAGATTAAATATTTTATTGAATTATTGAGATTTACATACTCATTATTTTAATTATATGCACATTTTAATTGATTATACATAAATTTTAATACAAATATTTAATATAAGAGTTATTAAATTTATTTTTATATAATTTTAAATTTATATTAAATGTATCCATCAATATTTGAGAATGAGAGCCAAAAAGAAAAATATTTTTACAATTTAAATTAAAAATTAAATCATAGCTAATAATAAAAAAGGCACAAATATCCATCAATTTAATTACACTTATAAATTTCTTAATGCTAAAACTTTACATATTATGTTTTAATTACAAATTTTCAAATTTTAACAAACGCTCTCTAACTACTTCACTAATATGCGACTCCATGAAGAAAATATTGAACTAAGCAAGCTCTTAAAGAGCCATACTCACTAGATATCTAGAGTTTAGAAATATTGAACCAAAACTAATAGTTAAAACCTAAGACTTTATTTGGTTTAAATGAATTACTTCTTGAGAATTCTCCTTTTTAAGCAGTTATCTAACTCAAGGTAAGTAACTTACTTCCTGAAAAGTAGAGAAAAAATGGCTTTTCACTTTCTAAGAAGTAAATACAGGCTTTCAATCAAACAAGTTAATTTTTTGTACTTCCTAATAATTTGAAATTCCCTAACTCACTTATCTTCAATCAAATAAGGCCAAATAAGGCATAACAATACAATGATGGTATCTATGCACCTCTGCATCAACCTTTTGGAGTCCACAAATCTCAGTAGCTAGGGATTTTTTTATTATTATTTATGATTTTTTTCTTATGTCTATTGACAAAAAAAAGTCAAATTTTATTGCGTTTTGATAATTTTATCTAATCTTTCAGTCGGCCAAAATTCTAAAAGTTGTTAAAGTTTTATCAATTGTCCTCAATTGAATTTTCAAACTCAATTTTATTATAAAAGTAGAAGAATATATATATATATATATAAGAATAAAATTGCAACAAAATTTCAAAATTTTAAAAAATTTGAATAAAATTTTTGTGTATTTTAAAATTTGAACTGATTCTGCTAATATTAAAATGATTGCATAAAATTATCAAAATGCTATAAGATTTTGCTTTTCTTGGTCAATAGTCTTTTTTTTTTCTTATGATCTTCGGTGTGTTTATAATTTTTATGTTTTCTAATTTCTTTCTTATGATTTCTTCCTTTCATTTGAGCATCGAATAAAATGAAAAATTAAACTTGAAATGAGATTCTTGCTGGTTGCCCGATTGTGATTATATTAAATGAAATAAAATATCATAATTTGTTTACCTTTTATTTTGTGTTTTCTTGTATTTTGCAATTTGATTTGTGATTTATATATTTTGAAGGAGCACGACCATATGAAATAAACTCAACCTTATATGAAATTAAATATTATTAAAATTTGTACAAAATTAATTAAAATTTATATAATAAATATAGGAATCTAAATGTAAATATTGAATATAATAATTGTTAACTTCATACTCATATGAGTTTGAGTTTTCATAGCCGCATTCAATAGATAAAGAGAAAAAGAACAAAGTGAGATATGAGTAAAAAGGAGAGGAATAAAAAACATAGAAGGTGAGAGACTCAAAAGGAGAGAAGGAAAGAGAGAAATACAGTGTAGAGCTGAGAAAGCACATAATTTAATAGAGAGAGGGGGAAGGGATAACAAAGAGATGGAGAGAAAGCATAAGCTGAGAGGGGGGAATAGACACAGTGAACCAAATTGCACTATATAATTTCTCAAATCTTTATTGCATGGTCAGCATGAAAAGATCATTTGTTAGATTTTTGGGAAATATAATATATATTTATGAAACCAAAAAACTCAAAATAATTAATTAACAATTGATACTTATATTTATGATTGATTAATACTTGACATAATTAAAAAAATAATAATTTTATTTAAAAAATATAAAATATTTACAATTTTTTATTTTAAAATATTTAAAATATTATTTTTAGTTTATCTCTTCTTTATTTTATTAATGTATAGAATTTATAAATTTTAAAATATTTAAAATTAACTGGTCGGATTAGTCATTTTTAGATTTTCTGGGCAAGTTTTTGACTCTAACAGTTTTGATGACCTAATTTTATTTAGTAATTTGACTAGGTTATGGTTAAAATTTGGATTTCTGTTCCTTATGAAAGTTGTTCTACTATGTCTAAGCTTTCCAATGGTTTAAAAATCAGGTCATTTGGACTTCTCTATACAAAGTTATGACCATTTGAACATGTAATATTCATTTGGTCAATTCTGTCCAGAATCAAGGCACCAATTCCGGATTTAACCTAGTTTTAGACTAACTTATGGTTACTTTTTGAGCAAGGTTTCTTCATCAAAATTGTAGCATTATGACCCTAATTTTATCTTCAATTGGCCTCACACTAATTGGAGCAACACAATTCAACTTATAACCTCTTAAATAAACAGATGTCAAGCTGTCTAGAATTCAACAATTTTATATCTACAACTCAACTCAATTCCAATCATCAATTCACAATTCAAAACACCCTAAATGACTAAAATTGAGTATCATACACATCAATTGGTCATCAATTCTCAAAATCCCCAAATTTCTCCCAAAACCCTAATCTCCAAGAACCCTAATTTCCCAATTCCCTAATTCATGCAAATTCAAACATACTAACCACTTATTCTTACTCATTTAAGTTTGAATACATGTTTAATTGGATTAAAACATAACAAATCCTCACTATACCATGGTTGGCTGAAATCCATGGCTTCTCAATCATGCATAATTTCTTGCTTTCTTATGTTAATTTCTACTTATTCAATTTAAACTCAACCAATTATACAAAAAAAATAAGCTTGGAATCACCTAAAATAAGCTTGGAATCACCTACCTTTAATGAAGTTTTCAGTCTTCAATTTCTTCTCCAATTTCTTCAATTTCTCCCTTCAATTCTTCTCTTCTAGGGTCAATTAAGAGTTTTCTATGGGTTATTGTTAGGGTTTATGGGATGAAATCAAGCTTTGAAAGCTTGAAATTGCTTGGCTATGGTGGAACTTCGAGAGAGAAAATGAGAGAGTGGGATGGCTATTTGATGAAGAAGAAGAAAGAATTTGTTTTCTTTTTAATTCTCATTTATTCCCTTTTATACTTATCCAATTAATTAAATTAAATAATAAATTTTTTTATTGTGTCATGCTAGTGTCGTTATGATGTTATAAAGCTTTAAATTTTGAAATTTCTTTCCTTGTATTTTCTTTTCTTCAATTCACCTCTTCACTTTTAATCTATTTTTCATAATTTTAATTTTTTACATTTTAATGGACATTTTGGCCAAAAATCACCTCTAAGGGTGAATTGACCAAATTGCCCTTTATCGGTCTGAGCAAAATTTCCAATAGCACTAGATTGCTTCATGAACTCTGATTCGATTATTTGAACTGGGTCTTTATTCTTTTCTGTGGTTTTCACAATACCATTAGCTTCACAATTATCCCTTGGCTTAAAGTGTCACAGAGTCCCACAAGAAATTAGGGCAGCAACTGACTTGCAGTCACTTCCCAGTTCAGTCACCCATCGCTGGGGCCTCGGCTCATTAACTGATTATGCTTTATTTTTCTTATTTATATTTCACCTTAATATAATTTTTATTAATTTTTATTTATGACTTTTCTAGATGACACAGATATAGTTCTAGATATCATAACTGTCCAGATAGACACTAGTCACTGGAACAGTAAAATGCATAGACTTCTTAATATAGGGGTATTACAAATATTATTTTAAATTATAACAAATATAATATAGGCAAATCAATTTAAAAAAAATAAAATAACAAAATTTAAATAAAACTTGTATTTTTTATTAATTTGTTTTAATATTTCAATATCTTCATCTATACATCTTTTTAAAAGTTTTATTTTATTTTATTTTATTTAAGTTTATAATTATGTTATCATTAAAAATATAATCTAATAAAAATATAATAATTTTAAATTAATAAATATTTTTATCTATATAATTAATTGAAATAATATTAAAATTAATATTTTAATTTAAATAATTAAAACATTTTAAGACTATGATAATATTATATCAAAATTACCTATAAAAAAATTAAATCATTAGTGAGCGTGTGTGTGTGTATATATATATATATATATATATATGCCTTCTTCTTCCTACAGAGTAACATTAGTTATGGTTGCCCAGAAATTAATGGGAGCAGATTTAGATTAGGAATAAATAATTTTATATTGGGAAAAAAGAAACATGCTAGAAATCCCTTTATTTGTAGATAATGCAATCTCTTTGGGTAATCCACAATAGTTCCACATACATACTTAGTAGTTTCTGGTTGCACAATAGAATTTCAAGCTGCAAAGCGTTATAGCACACAACTTATTCTGACAGAAGTTTTACTAGTACAATTGATAATATAAGAAATTAAGAGGTTATTCTTATTTTATACTGGTGGGAAATTATGAGAGGAGATTGATGTGGCCCAACCGCAAGTGCACGGGTCGTACAAGTAATACAGTAAAGATATCGTTCCCACGAGGAGTTGAGTTAATGATTGAATTTTTGATATAAAAGTTGACTAAATCCAAGTATTTTTGAAATTAAAGTAATGAATTGATGGGTATTGAGAATGTGAAATCTATATGTGCAAAATTAATATTCTATTCATCAATGTATTAATTAAACTAAAATTGCATCAAATTGAAATAAGCAAGTTCAAATATGGCAAGATTCTAAAATGGCAAGCAATTAAATTCAATTGAAAATTAGCAATGATAAAAAGGCGATTCCGGAGTTCGGGATTTCATATTCGAGCTATTTTGGGATTTTTAATTGGTTATCCAATCTTGTGAAACTAATGGGTTTTAAGGAGATTAATTCTTAAATCCTTTGAATTCCCTTTCGAGTGAGACAAAGAGTGCCTTAATCAAGCTAATCCTACTTTCGTGGACTTAGAATTAATTAAGACTCATTAAGTTCTTTAATTAATCTGTGAATCCTCTTAATCCTTAGCCTATTTCTAGGTCTAAGTTAATTAAGTCCAATTTCTTGATTATCTATCACAAGGCCTTCTCCTTTCGGTGCTTCAACCATGGATTAAGAACATTACTTAATGGGATCCTACACTAAGCATGTCATTAAGCACACAAGAAATGAATAAAACTCATTAAGACCACAAAATATGGATTAGCCAATCAAAATCCACAAAATATCTCAAATATTACAACCCTTACTCCAGAATCAAAGGTAAAACTACTCACTATCCATAATGCTTACAAGATATATTGAGTTTAAATGGAAATAAAGCTTTAATCTAAGCTAAGGAATAAGAAATTAAACACTAGAAATATAGAAAAATGTAAGGAAAGAAAGAAATCTGCAAATCTTGGTTGAAAATGGTATGGAAGGTGAAAGTGACTCTTCAAATTCTGCCTCTCCTCTCTTTTCCTTTTCTGCTCCTTGTCTCCTCCCCTTCTAAAATGGGAAATGAGACTATTTATAGCATTTTCTAACATGGAGCCCTAAAATGGTGTGTTCTAGGAGGAATTTTCTGAGGGAATCTTCTGCCAGCTCATTAATCAAACCTTTATGGGATCAGATAAGTGGATCGCATAAGTTATGCACCCTTTATGCGCTTTTAATGGTTCTGGTTCACTTATGCAAAACTGCATGACTTGGTGCATAGGTTATGCACAATTCCGTGAGAGTGCATAAGGGAGGCGTGAATGTGCATAAGCTATGCAGTCTCCTTATGCAGATCTGCATAGCTTATGCGGCAAGTTATGCACAATTTGTTCAATGCATATTTCAGCTTGAAAACTTGTTTTTGACATCTTTGGCTGTAGAAGTCACTCCTCAATGGCAAAATTTCTCTTCAGTCCTTCAAAAACACCATTTTTCCTACAAAACAAAGTAAAAATTACAAATTAATCCAAAATTGACAATTATGAAAAAAAACTAACTAAATAACTAATGAAATTAGCTAAAAATAACTAATAATAAAATAAAATGGCTATGAAATTAGACCTAAATGACTATGCAAAATATATGCATCAAATACCCCCAAACTCAAGCTTTTGCTTGTCCTCAAGCAAACTTTAAAATGTGACGCAAAAAATTTTTAGGGGTGCCTTATCCAAAGAGCTATGAAAATCACCTATTAAAATAACTTAACACACCTTCAGCCATGCCAGCAATCCATATACCCATCCTTCAAAATGCAAAGAATCTAATGCTTATCCAAGCTTTCACCGCTTAGCCATCAAGTCAATTATCATTCAAAATCCCCAAACCAACTAATCAAAAGAGAGAGTCATGCTCAAAAGGAATTCTAGGACAATCAATAGTCAAAGTGTCTCTATATGGAATGATGGAATTGAATGAATAGTTTTCCAATCCCATAGGCAAATTCCCTACTCCCATCTCCACTAATGTAGCAAGTACTATCAAGAGATCAAAGGTCTTTTTAGGGATGTAATGGGGCCATGGGGTTCAAAATGAGGCTAAGAAGAAAGATGGGTAAAAAGGATTCAAGCATGAGAATATTTTCAATCTTGACAACATAAGGTACACTTCTTATTTTATTATATTTTTTTTCTTTTTCTCTATTTTTTTATATATGGAGGAGAGAAATACACAATGAGAATTGTCAAGTGCTAGCATAGTTTACAAAACACATAAAAATGGAGGGACATTTTGATACTTTAAACTTGTATTTTGCATTTTCTTTTGATGCTTGTCCCTAAAATTTGCCACCCCCAAACTCATTTCTTTTAATACTTTGGGTGGATTTCTTTCATTTTGAATGACAATAGTGAAAAGCATATATATACTAGCACTTTTTACAAGGTGACAAGCATTTCTTCTCCCTTTTATTGTATTTTTTTTCTCCTTTTTTTTATATATATATATGTACCTAATGTTGTAAATAATTATTCTCATAAAAAGGGTTGGAGCGTTTGGTTCATTGGCTAGGTAACAATAAGGATGTCAAGAAAAAATTAGGGATAAAAAGGCTCAAAGGGGTTTGCAAGGGTAAATTTTAATTGGGAAAAAGGGCCAAAGGTTTAAAATGAGAAGGTTTAAATCAAAGAATGCCTAATCATTTCTCTTTTCAAGTACAAGCTGGTATTTCGCCTTGAAAGGTTTAGAAAATTTGTTCTAGGATTGGTGAGACATCATTTGACTACCTTATATCCAATAATTCCCTCTAAACACTTCCATCTCTAAATGACTAGTTGGGTGGCTTTTTGGCTAAGAAGATATAGGCAAGAGATAGACACTTCAAAACCTTGCACCTCTTAGGAAACTTTCAATCCACAAACCCAACTAAAGGGTGAGTCAAATCACTCTCATAGGCAACTTTTCAAAACTCAAGGGATTTGGCAAAAGATTTTAATGCATGATGTATGATTCCTAAAAATGAGTAATGCATTAACTAAATGGAGGAAATCTATTTGTCTATTTGTGTGCAATGTGTACAATTCTAAATTGTGTAAAATGTGTGTGTAAATGTGTAATGTATATGTATGTAAGGATGTATATGTAAAATATTTACAATATATGTAAATGGAATGGGATGGGATGCTCTATACTCAAAATGTGAAAAATGAAGCAAAAATCAAAATGCACCCCCAAACTCAAAATTAGACATTGTCCTCAATGTCTCAAGCAATGTAATATCAAAACTCAAAGCAAAGGGAATAACCAGGATTAGTGAAAATTAAGAGCAAAAAGAAAGAGTTACCTGGTATGGAGCAGAGGAGAATTCAAGATATAAAGGGATGCATAAGAAGCTGCACAGGTTATGCAAAGTAAAGTGCTGTCCAGAACATGTGCATAAGTAGGGTGCATAAGCCATGCGGTTCTGCATGAGTGGCAATAAGGGCTGCACAGGCTATGCAGGACATTTGCATAAGGGGATTACAGCCTGTGCAGTTCTGCATAAGTGGCATAAAAGGGTTGCACTGGCTATGCAAAATATTTGCATAAGGAAATTCATAGCCTGTGCAGTGTATACAAAAGCTGCTGCATGATGATTAGCAAGGGGAAATGTACAACCAGCAGTAGAAGCATTGAAATGTATACAGAGTATGGGAAAATATATACAAAAGGGCAATAAGTGCAATGAAAATCAAAGAAAACTAATGTAATAGCTATCCAATAAAACTTCAAGAAAAACATAATTTAAACAAATTAATTCAAAACAAACAAACATAATTCAAAACAAACTATAAATGTTTGAACATATTTACAAAGGAAAAGTCCTACAAGTTTGAACAAAAGTAAAACAAAAACTAATCTAGTTCTATTGTTTTGCCCTTATCCAAGGATGTTGCTAAGGGGCTGGTAGCTGCTGGTTGCTGTCGAAATGATGGTGCTGGAGGAGGTGATGGAGGTGGAGGTGGCATTCCCAGAAAGATCATGAGTTGCTTCACCTCTCCTTCAATTCTTTTTGCTTGTCCCTGGTTTCCATGATAAGGTCAAAGAGTTGATCATGACGATCCTTGAGTGTATCAAGACCAGTGTCAAGCTTCCTATCCACAAAGTATATATCATCACTAAGCCTTTCAAGATAGGTGAATAAGGCTTTAGTGTTGAATGCAGGAGGGGCTGTGGATGAGGAAGGTTCAGCTGTAGGAGGTGTGGGCTGAGCAGAAGCTGCTGGGGTCTCCTGTGCAGACTGAGGGGGTGGGGTAGGTTCAGTAGAGTGCTGTGGGACTGATGGGAAAGGTTGGGCTTCTGGTTGTGCAATGGGCTCAGTTTCTGCTGCAGGTTGTGCAATATCAGAATGTGGCAAACTGAACCCTGTTTTAGATAGGTGTGCAGCATCAAAATATAAGGTGTCCACAAGTGCTGGTATTGGGTGCTCTTCAGGGTTAAAACCAAAATGTTTGGCTATGACAGTTATGAGCCCACCCAAGACAATGTCACCTATGGATTTTGTGGCAATATGCAACACATGCTCACAAAAGAAATAACCGGGAGAGACTTTGACCTTGTGGAAAGCACACCATAACATGAATAATTCAGATTTCCCAAAGACTGTAACTAGTCCCTCTGCCCAAAATAGTGTTAGTAATCAGTCTATGAATGAACCTAAGTGCAGGGTCAAGTATTTGAGAGGTTTTTGATCTGCCAGCAGAAAAAGTCTGAGGTTGGTTTGTGATGATTCTCCAGAATTGTGCAGCATTCCAAATACCCTTATTTGCTACGTCTACCCCAGTATATGGCACTCTAAATAGCCCATCCATTGCAAAACCAAGAATGCTATGAAATTGATCCAATGATAACTCTCTATTTTGCCCCAAACATCTAAATTTCATAGTTGGCTTAAAATCTACATCATGCAATTTCAGGTTGGCAGAGAATGAGGAAATAAATTCCAATACTAAGGCTGGGTAAACAATTTCTTGCTTGTGCACAAATTCCATCCAACCCATACTATCAAGGTAAGCAACCACATTGTCAAATAAACCAAGTGACTGGAGAGAGTCCACAGAAATATACCTAGTGGGTTGCACCTTTCTTTCCTTAAGTCTCTTAAAGGCTGCCTTTTGAACTGCATCAAGAAGAGGCCAAGGGAGTTTTGAAACCAATGAGACTGCTGACATTTGCTTTTTGCTGGAAGAGGGTGATTTGGCTTGTGTGGAGGTTGAGGTTTTGGGGTTTTTGGGTGGTGGTTCTGAAAATGGGGTGGGTGGTTCTTTGCGTTTGGATAGAGGAGGGGCAGAGGATGTTGGTCGCACAGATTTCGACCTAACTTTCCGCTTATAGGTGGTTGTGGGAGGTGGTGGGGGTGTCGCTTGTGGAGGGGAATCGGGATTGGGAGGTATCGTTGACAATGGCTAGACCTCGAGAGGAGAAGCTGGATGGGAATGGGGAGGCGACTCCATTGCCGATGGAGAAGATGGAAGAGGTGAGGGGAAAAGAAAATATGCACGAAGAGATTAGGGTTTAGGCGGCGGAAATAGGTGTGGAGAAGAAGGGAAGGAGGAAAATGTCGGGAGAAATGGAGGGGAGTGGATGGTCGGGAACAGAAAATACGGGAGGCGGGAGAAATGGGTGCCGACGGGAGTTTTGGATTAGGTTGTGTAAGACTACATAAGTGAAAAGTGAGTGTGCATAACTTATGCACCCTACTTATGTATGTCTCGGCTTGTTTTGGTCTTCAAAGAAATAGCTCATGCACAAGTGCATAAGTCATGCACTGTCCTTATGCACTGTTCGGCAAGTTTTGACCTTCAGGGAGAGTGGTCATGTGGAAGTGCATAAGCTATGCACTCTCCTCATGCACCTCTCGGCAGATTTTAGTGTTTGGAAAATGTGGTCATGCAGGTGTGCATAAGCTATGCACTCTGCTTATGCATGTTTCGGTGGGTTCTGATTTTTGTGGAAAGTGGTTATGCAGAAGTGCATAGGTCATGCACTCTGCTTATGCACCCCTCGGCAAGTTTGGAATTTTTGGGTTTCTGGTTATGCAGAAGTGCATAAGTCATGCACTCTGCTTATGCAGGTTTCGAAAGATATGAATTTGAGAAAATTAGGCTATGCAGAGTTGCATAAGCTATGCACTCTCCTTATGCACTTGCAATAAAGGTGAAAAATGGCAAGAATTGTGGTCATGCAGGATTGCATAAGCTATGCAGTTGCTTATGCACAATTCAACAAGATTAAGATTGCAATGGAACATGAATTGCAAGTGTAAAAAATACCCTAGAATGAGGAAATATAATTCTATGAAGCATAAACCATGAGAAATTTTCACCAAAAACACATCAATATATACAAAGTTCATCAAAAATGCATCACACAAGCATGTAGAAATGGATCCTACATAAAAGACCTTTGAGAACCATGCCATTTTGACTCAAATTCTGCAAATCAACATTTAGCACATTAAAACTCAATAAAATCTGCATAAAGTTGTATCTATTCACAAATGATGAAATGAACTCTCCAAGTTTTGCCAAGAAAATGCAGCATACCTACCTTGAATCCCACAACCCAAATAAGCTCAAAACTGCAAAAATGACTCACTTACCACCATATTAACATTATAAGCACAAATATTAAAAAGTTACACACCCAACCTCACCAAGAACTTAAGTAATCTGCTACAGACACCCTCTTTGCTGCAGAATGTCATTTTTTTGCTCTGCATAAACCAGGTAGCAACCCAAGGACATAATCCATCTGCTGCAGACCTTTCCTTGCTGCAGATTTCATTTTTCCTCTGCATAAACCAGATAGCAGCTCCTGCACAGGTTATGCAGCAAAAAAACAATCAGTTTTTGGGGGAGTCTAAAGGACAAAATTTTCAAGTTAAGAATCACTCCCCAGCAGTTCACTAACCTTCCTCCATTGAAATACATCTACAAGGGACAAGATTCATCAATGTCAATAATTGAATTTGGGGAGATTCAAGATAAAAACAAAAGCAATGAAAATGAAAGTAAATCAGCAAAATAAAAATAAAAGGACTTGGGATGCCTCCCAAGAGGGCTAATTTATAGTCCTTAGCTGGACTCTTCATGAATTTCACTGAAAAAGAGGTGAGGGATTGGAGAGCTTGTAACAGCTTGCTCCCTTTATCGGGTCTCCAGTTATGTAATGTTTCAATCTATGCCCATTGACTTTAAAATTCTCAGATTTTTCACTCCAAATTTCAATTGCTCCATAAGGGAAAACCTTAGAAACTCTATATGGACCAGTCCACCTTGATTTAAGTTTTCCAGGGAACAATTTCAATCTTGAGTTGAACAATAAAACTGAATCACCTTCTTTGAATTCCTTTTTCCTAAGATGCTTATCATGCCATACTTTGGTTCTTTCTTTGTAAATACGGGCACTTTCATAAGCATCCATCCTGAGTTCTTCAAGCTCATTAAGTTGCAATAGTCTTTTCTCACCAGCTTGCTTAAGATTAAAATTCAAGGTCTGAATGGCCCAATATGCTCTATGTTCTAGCTCCACAGGTAAATGACAAGACTTACCATACACCAACCTAAAGGGAGTAGTTCCTATAGGGGTTTTGTAAGCTGTCCTATATGCCCATAAAGCATCATCTAGTTTGATAGACCAATCTTTCCGAGAATTGTTCACTGTTTTCTCCAAAATATGCTTGACCTCTCTGTTAGAAATTTCAACTTGTCCTGAAGTTTGAGGGTGGTATGGGGTAGCTATCTTGTGCACTACACCATACTTCCTCATTAAGCTCTCAAATTGCTTATTACAAAAATGGGAACCCCCATCACTAATTACAACCCTAGGGGCTCCAAATCTGCTCAAGACAAATTTCTTCAAGAATTTCACTACCACTCTAGCATCATTAGTTGGAGTTGCAATAGCTTCCACCCACTTTGACACATAGTCAACTCCAACTAGGATGTATTTATTACCATATGAAGGAGGAAATGGCCCCATAAAATCTATTCCCCAAACATCAAATAATTCCACTTCAAGAATATTATTTAGGGGCATTTGATCTCTTTTTGACAAATTTCCACTCCTTTGACATTTATCACAATCCAACACAAATTTCCTCACATCCTTAAAAAGATTTGGCCAAAAGAAACCAGCTTGTAAAATTTTACTAGCTGTTTTAGAGATTCCAAAATGTCCTCCATAATCAGAAGCATGGCAATGATGCATAATACTCTGTGTCTCCTCATCAGGAATACATCTTCTAATTAGACCATCACAGCATCTCCTAAAGAGTAAAGGATCATCCCATCTATAAAATTTCACCTCATGCAAAAACTTTTTCTTTTGTTGCCATGTCATTCCTAGAGGTAAGACTCCACAAGATAGATAATTCACAAAGTCTGCATACCAAGGTAATTTAGCAACAAGAGAGAAAAGTTGTTCATCCAAGAAAAACTCATCAATAAGGATTTCATCCAATTCTTCATCATCCAATTTCAGCCTACTAAGATTATCAGCAACTACATTTTCAGCTCCCTTCTTATCTCTAATCTCCAAGTCAAACTCTTGTAGCATCAGAATCCACCTAATGAGCCTAGGCTTAGCCTCCTTTTTACGGAGTAAATACCGATGGTCGCATGATCCAAAATATAACCACCTTTGAGTCAATAATGTAAGGTCTGAAATTTTCCAATGCAAAGACAATTGCTAGAAATTCCTTTTCAGTTGTTGCATAATTTGTTTGAGCCTCATCCAGTGTTCTACTAGCATAATAAATAGCATAAGCCTTTTTGTCCTTTCTTTGACCAAGAACAGCCCCAATTGCATAGTTGCTAGCATCACACATAATTTCAAAAGGTAGGCTCCAATCAGGTGGTTGCATGATCGGTGCAGTGATAAGAGCTTGCTTCAACCTGCAAAAGGCATCCAAGCACTCTTGGTCAAATACAAATGGTGTGTCATTACTTAACAAATTAGACAAAGGTTTAGCTATTTTAGAAAAATCCTTGATAAAGCGTCTGTAGAACCCTGCATGTCCTAGAAAACTTTGAATTCCCTTAACATTGGTAGGAGGAGCCATCTTCTCTATCACTTCAACCTTGGCTTTATCAACCTCTATTCCTCTGTTAGATACCAAATGTCCAAGCACTATCCCTTCCTGAACCATGAAATGACACTTTTCCCAGTTTAACACAAGGTCAGTATCTGCACATCGCTGCAAAACTTTAGAAAGGTTAGCCAAGCATATGTCAAATGAAGATCCATGAACAGAAAAATCATCCATAAAAACCTCCATTATGTCTTCAATGAAATCTGAGAAGATTGCCATCATGCACCTTTGAAAAGTGGCTGGTGCATTACACAACCCAAATGGCATCCTTCTATAAGCAAAAGTTCCATATGGACAAGTGAAAGTGGTTTTCTCTTGATCATTTGGATGGATAGGGATTTGAAAAAAAACTAAGTATCCATCTAAATAGCAAAAGTAAGAATGCCTAGCCAATCTTTCTAACATCTGATCAATGAAGGGAAGTGGAAAATGATCTTTTCTAGTGGCAACATTTAGTTTTCTGTAATCTATGCACATTCGCCAACTAGTCACTATTCTAGTGGGAATTAATTCATTATTTTCATTTTTGACAACTGTCATTCCACCCTTTTTTGGGACAACATGTACTGGGCTCACCCAAGTACTGTCTGAGATGGGATATATGATCCCTGCATCAAGCAACTTCAAAATTTCCTTTTTAACAACTTCTTTCATATTTGAGTTCAACCTTCTCTGATGTTCAATAGATGGCTTACAATTTTCTTCCAAACTGATTCTGTGCATGCAAAAGTGTGGGCTTATTCCCTTAATGTCATCTATGGTGTATCCTAAAACTTTCCTGAATTGCCTCAACACTCTTAACAACTTATCAGCCTCTAAAGTACTCAAGTTTGCATTTACAATTACTGGATAAGTGTTATTAGTGCCAAGAAATTCATACCTGAGCTGAGAAGGAAGTTGCTTAAGTTCTACCTTAGGTGCATCTTCTTCCTTGAATGATGATTGCTTAGATTCTACTTTTTCCTTTTGTGTGAGTTGAAAGACTGGAGCAGAAATGAATGGTGGACTTCCCTCTAGATGTTGAGCATATGCAGCCACATGAGGGTTGTCATAGTCTATGCCTCCTCCATGAACCAAACAATTTTCAAGTGGATCTTCCGGATATCTTTTTCTGAAGTGTTCTTTAACCAGCTCATCAATGATATCAACTCTCAAGCAAGTATCAGCTTCAGAATGATGCTTCTTCATAGTGTTATTAATATTGAAAACCAATTGCTCTTCACCAACTCTAAGAGTCAATTTTTCTCCTTTCACGTCAATCAAAGCACCAGCTGTAGCCAGGAAAGGCCTTCCCAAGACAATTGGAATATTAGAATCCTCCTCCATGTCCAAGATGACAAAGTCAACAGGTATATAGAACTTCCCAACCTTTAGAGGCACATTCTCCAAAATTCCTTTAGGATACTTAATTGATCTGTCAGCTAACTGAAGAGAAATGTGGGTTGGTTTAAGATCTCCCATATTGAGCTTCTCATAAATAGAGAGGGGCATAAGGCTAACACTAGCCCCTAAATCACATAAAGCTTTTATAGAACATGATTCCCCAATGTGGCATGGAATTGAAAAACTCCCTGGATCTTTGAGCTTTGGAGGAAGTTTCCTTTGGAGGATAGCACTACATTCTTCTGTCAAAGCTACAGTTTCATGGTCTTCAAGTCTCCTCTTATTTGAGAGAATCTCTTTTAAGAATTTTGCATAAGAGGGCATTTGTGAAAGAGCATCAACAAAAGGCACATTTATGTATAGCTTCTTCAAAACCTCTAAAAACTTTCCAAATTGCTTATCAAGCTTGGCTTTGTGAAATCTTTGTGGAAAGGGAAGCTGTGGCTTGTAGGGCTCAGGAGGTATATACTTCTCTTCCTTCTCTTCAATTTTCTCTTTACATTTTTCTGCACTCTCTTGTTTTTCACTTTCTTGTTTTTCACCCTCATCAGTTTCTTTCTCATTTTCTCTCTTCTCGCTATTTTCACTTTTCTCATTATTTACAACTTTCCCACTTCTTAAAGTAATAGCTTGACACTGCTCTCTTGGGTTTTCTGGTTGACTTGGAAGCTTACCAAAAGACTTAGTACCTGAGGAAGATGATTGTTGTGCAATCTGATTTTCCATCATTCTGTTATGTGTTTGCATCTGTTCTAACCTTGCTTTCATCTCTCTCATCTCCTCATCATGCTTATTTTGGTTGGCAAGAATCTGTTGTAATAAAGCTTCAGTGGTGGAACTTTGTTCTTGCTGTTTTGGTGGAGGATTCATATTTTTCTGCTGAAAATTAGGCAATGGTTGCCTATTTTGTTGATATGGAATTCCTTGTTGCTGTTGTGGTTGAAAATTCTGATTTGGGACTTGATTTTGCTGATTTCCCCATGAAAAGTTGGGATGATTCCTCCAAGTTGGATTATAAGTTTGAGAATAAGGATTCCCCATTTGCTTGTTTCCATAATTACCAACATATGCTGCTTGCTCTCCATAGTCTACTCCACAGCTGGTAGTTCCCTCTGCATAAGCCACTTGTTGTGAACTTCCATATGATGATGATGAACTAACCAACATACTCAAATCTTCCATCTTCTTAGCCAAAACATTTGTAAGTGCATCGAACTTTGCATTAATCATGTTGAACGGATCAAGATCATACATTCCAGCAACTTGCCTTTTTTGAGTTGGAGCTGGTCCTCTTGGACTACTCCAGAGATGAGTATTCTTTGCAATTTTCTCCAATAGCTCATAAGCTTCATCTTCATGCTTTATAATAAATTCTCCTCCTGTTTGAGCATCAATTATCCCTCTGATTGCAGGAGTGACATTTGTGTAAAAATTCTGGTTTATCATCCATTTCGGAATGGCATGATGTGGGCATTGTCTCTCTAATTCCTTCCATCTCATCCATGACTCATAGAGAGTTTCATCTTCTCTTGGTCTGAAAGCTGTCATTTGATTCCTCAATTCTTGAGTTTTTCCAGATGGAAAATATTGTGCAAGAAATGCATCGGTGAGTTGCTCCCAATTTGTGATGGAGTTGTGAGGTAAAGAATCAAGCCAATCCAATGCTCTATCTTTCAAAGAGAATGGGAATAGCTTCAATCTTGCTGCATCATCAGACACTCCAGGTTGTTTTTGCATGTCACAAATCATAGCAAACTTCTTCAGATGTGTGTGTGGATTTTCAGAAGGATGTCCTCCAAATTGAGAATTCTGAATCATTTGAAGAACTCCAAAATCCATCTTGTAACTATTTGCATCAATTCTTGGTCTTGCTATGCTCTCTCTCAAGTCATCAAAACGAGGAAAAGCATGATCCATCATACTTCCCCTAGGCACATTAGCATTAACAACCTCTTCACCTTGGGCTGCATTTTCATTGTTTCGATCATTTCCAGCATTAACACCAATTCTCATTCTATCATCAGCCATGACTTCTTCTAATTCAGTTTCTCTCAAGGCTTCTTTCCTTTTTCTGGTTTCTTTCTTGTTGGCTTTATAAAATTTCTCAATTTCAGGATTGAACAATAAGGATGTGTCACTTGTGCTTCTAGCTCTTCTCATAAAAGATTAAAAGTACCTGAAAAAGAACAAACAAACACAAAATGAAAAGATAACAAAATAAAACTAAAAACAACTAAAATAATCAAGAATTCAATCTTAAACAAACAACATCCCCGGCAACGGCGCCAAAAACTTGATGTGGCCCAACCGCAAGTGCACGGGTCGTACAAGTAATACAGTAAAGATATCGTTCCCACGAGGAGTTGAGTTAATGATTGAATTTTTTATATAAAAGTTGACTAAATCCAAGTATTTTTGAAATTAAAGTAATGAATTGATGGGTATTGAGAATGTGAAATCTATATGTGCAAAATTAATATTCTATTCATCAATGTATTAATTAAACTAAAATTGCATCAAATTGAAATAAGCAAGTTCAAATATGGCAAGATTCTAAAATGGCAAGCAATTAAATTCAATTGAAAATTAGCAATGATAAAAAGGCGATTCCGGAGTTCGGGATTTCATATTCGAGCTATTTTGGGATTTTTAATTGGTTATCCAATCTTGTGAAACTAATGGGTTTTAAGGAGATTAATTCTTAAATCCTTTGAATTCCCTTTCGAGTGAGACAAAGAGTGCCTTAATCAAGCTAATCCTACTTTCGTGGACTTAGAATTAATTAAGACTCATTAAGTTCTTTAATTAATCTGTGAATCCTCTTAATCCTTAGCCTATTTCTAGGTCTAAGTTAATTAAGTCCAATTTCTTGATTATCTATCACAAGGCCTTCTCCTTTCGGTGCTTCAACCATGGATTAAGAACATTACTTAATGGGATCCTACACTAAGCATGTCATTAAGCACACAAGAAATGAATAAAACTCATTAAGACCACAAAATATGGATTAGCCAATCAAAATCCACAAAATATCTCAAATATTACAACCCTTACTCCAGAATCAAAGGTAAAACTACTCACTATCCATAATGCTTACAAGATATATTGAGTTTAAATGGAAATAAAGCTTTAATCTAAGCTAAGGAATAAGAAATTAAACACTAGAAATATAGAAAAATGTAAGGAAAGAAAGAAATCTGCAAATCTTGGTTGAAAATGGTATGGAAGGTGAAAGTGACTCTTCAAATTCTGCCTCTCCTCTCTTTTCCTTTTCTGCTCCTTGTCTCCTCCCCTTCTAAAATGGGAAATGAGACTATTTATAGCATTTTCTGACATGGAGCCCTAAAATGGTGTGTTCTAGGAGGAATTTTCTGAGGGAATCTTCTGCCAGCTCATTAATCAAACCTTTATGGGATCAGATAAGTGGATCGCATAAGTTATGCATCCCTTATGCGATTTTCAGTTCACTTATGCAAAACTACATGACTTGGTGCATAGGTTATGCACAATTCCGTGAGAGTGCATAAGGGAGGCGTGAATGTGCATAAGCTATGCAGTCTCCTTATGCAGATCTGCATAGCTTATGCGGCAAGTTATGCACAATTTGTTCAATGCATATTTCAGCTTGAAAACTTGTTTTTGACATCTTTGGCTGTAGAAGTCACTCCTCAATGGCAAAATTTCTCTTCAGTCCTTCAAAAACACCATTTTTCCTACAAAACAAAGTAAAAATTACAAATTAATCCAAAATTGACAATTATGAAAAAAAACTAACTAAATAACTAATGAAATTAGCTAAAAATAACTAATAATAAAATAAAATGGCTATGAAATTAGACCTAAATGACTATGCAAAATATATGCATCAGAGATTGCCTTGAAACAGGCTTGTGTTCTGACTAAAGCTCTAGAATTGTTCTTGTTCCCAAATGGACGAAACCCACTTGTTCCCCAATGGATCAAATTAATATGTATATAATATTTCAAGATTATCTCATGATCATGGATGTAATTCTACAAGGGTTCTCAAACAAAAGAATTGAACATTATGTTAAGGCATCTAACTTTCAAGAAGAAAAATAATGAAAAAAAAAAAAAAAAGAGGGGGGGGGGGGGTGGGGGGGGCCGGCGCGCTTTGGAAAAGCATGAACACCTGATCACAAATTGGAACAAACTTGAGTGGATGTGGATTTTATCTTAATTTTGAGCAAAAACACACAATCATACATGCGCATGCGCAAGTGCATGCCCATGAACCCATGGACACATACAAATGCCCTTTTGTAGACCACCAAAGCATTAGCCCTACAATACAAAGAGATCATGTGTGTTATTTCCTTTTTCAATTTGGCCCCCTAAGATTTTGAATATTTTTTTGATATAGCCTTTTTTTTTACCCCACTCCTCCTCAAGTTTTGGAAATTTTTTGTTATATAGATGTGTCCCTACTTTTTCTTTTTAATTTGATTTCCACTCCCTCTAATGAAGAAGGGAAAAAATGTTATTATTATTATTATTATTATTTTATCTTATTAAAATTATTTTCATCATGGTTACCGTCGAAAAATAAAAGTAAAATTGGTAGTTTTATAATAATAACTATTATACATAGACAAATATTTATATTTCATTCATTTAATTAGATTTAATTATGTGATGTCCTTCATAATAATTATTGTTTGATGTGAATAAAATATTTATAGTTTTTAAAAGAATTTTGATAAACATTTGAATATTTAAACTTAGATTTGAAAGCTTAAAATAAAGTTTCTCACAACCTTTATTATTATCTGCGTCTCAAACCCGATTATCATTACTTGAAAAATATAAGAATCCATTTAATTTATCTATTTTAATTAACAATCTACATAAAAAATTTATTTTTATTAATAATTTATATTTTAAAATTTTAATAATTCCATAAATAATTTAAAATCTATTTTATATAAAATAAAATATACAAAAATTATAAATATTATTATAAAAACATATTTTATATTTAATTAAGAGTTTATATGAAGAAGTTTGAGTAACGGATACCCAATATATAAAATCCGAATCCAACTGAAACCCATAACAGGTATTATTCTTCAAATTGAATCCATCACAAATTTGATTATATAATGCTCAAATTCATCATATTAGGATTCGGTCTGCTATCAACAAAAACTCAACCTACTGTCATCCCTATCCCCTACCATTCATTTATTCGACATCTGTCCTTAAGTGAAAGGTCCTTAAAAAAAGAACAAAAAGAAATAATACACAACAAATACTTCAAATTATGATAACAAGACACCGTAACTTATGTTTTCAAGCTCTCACTAAAATGTATCAGAATGCATTCTCACATTAACCAGAACTAAAAGAGTTTTTTTCTCGAATATCGGTCTGAGCTCATAAGATGATAAATTTTTAACATACAAAATCAGTGATAGAAGCATTTAACATGGGCCGACTAGCTTTATAAGCAAATTTATGAAAAATTAGAACTCCTAAAAGGTTAAGACATGTTACGAAATCCATTTAGAGCCCATTCATCATCCAGTAAAGAGTGGTTAATTAATAGAAACATTGTTTTTGACCATCTTGTTCATCTTTTTTTAGTCTAAGTTTTATTTTGTTTTGCATATGCTTTCACTTAAAAAAAAAAAAAAAGAGAATTCGTAAAACGTAGAAGCAAAACAAACTACCATTTGGCAGAAGATTTCCTTCATAAAATTGATTGCGATAAGTCAAATTTCATGCTTTGATTTATCGACAAAAGTTAATAAGACAAAAGTTTCCATAGGATGTAAGAGGGTAAAGGTTGGATGTACTCTCAAGCAAAACCAACCTAAATCACAAAATTAACAGCAACAACAATCAAGAAGGCATCATCATTTTTTTCATATAAAATAATAGTGATCAAAAGAAAGAGAAAAAAACCTAGCATACAAGAGAAACACCAAGAAAGAAGAAAAATAAATATGACTCAAACAAGCAAATACATAAAAATGAAATGTTATGATCAACTTTCTCATGTGAACAATTGCCAATTTGTAAAGACAATAAAATGCATTGATTAGAAAAATTATATATTCATATTTGAAATAAAATCAGTTTTTTATTTTAAAATTTTTTAATTTTAATAACTAAAATTTTGTCTGATATTAAAAATGTAATAATAAAAAATAATATTTTAATATAATTTTCAGTTAAATTAGAAAGAGTGAATTATTTTTAAAAATTATATTAATACACATAAATAATTATTCACTAGAAAATTATTTATAAAATCTAAATATTTATTTTTAAAAATATTTCTTATATTTTAAATTTAAAAATTTTGATAATAATAATAATAATTTTAAAGTCCCTATTTGATATGCTTTTTCTTACTTTATTTATCCTTTTGTTGGTATATCAGTATATGAAATATAATTAACTAATTAAAAAAAAAGAAAATAATCTATTAATCAACTTATTTCAAATTTATGATAAAATGATTTATTATTAAATATAAAATTATATCAATTACTATTAAAAAAATATATATTAAGACTTGAAATAAAACAACTTTGTATTTAAATACTTTTGAATTTCAACTGCTAAAATATTATCTTATACTAAAATAAAATTATCAAAAAATATTTAATTAAAATATAAATTAGATTAGAATTTTTTTTTAATTATGTTAAGATATATATTTAAATAATTATTTAGTAGAAAATTATTTATAAAATTGAATCATTTATTTTTTAAAAATATTTCTTATATTTAAAATTTAAGAGTTTGAATAATTATAATTTAAAAATTGCCACATGATACATTTTTTTTTTATTTTGTTTATCTTTTTATCGGTATATGACAACTGATTTATAAAAAATATACAATAATTTATCAATTAACTTATTTCAAAATTTAAAATTAAATAATACATTATCAAATTGAAAATTATATCAATTACTATTAAAAAAAATTATATATTAACACTTGAAATAAAATTATAATTATGTAACGGACTGTGGGGACGGTGATACGTAACGCCTGCAGGTGCCGCCCGTCCCACATCGGAAATGGGAGAAGGGAATCTGGGCCATATATGTGAAATTAAACCTGTCAATACGCTTTTGGGAGCGAAACCTCCCAAGGACAATCCGTGAGGCCACTGACAAAATCTTGGCAATACCGATCGAGTCGTTACAAATTAACTAAAACTTTTACTTTTAAAAAAATTTTATAATATGGTTATGAAAATATAAAATATAAAAGAAATATGTACTAAATTATATTATTAAATTAAAATAATAAATATTTTGCGCGGTAAAATGACTAGTTTAATTATAAACTTAAGTGCCCTGTTTTGCATCTAAAGTACTTCATGAGAAACCTTTAAAAAATGTACTTTAAAAAATTTATAATTATTAAAATATAAGATTGTTAAATTTTTTTATTTGATAAGTCTTTTTAATTGAAAAACTTTTAAATTACTAAAATGCATTAATATAAAATGTCTAAAAGTCGTAAATGGGATAATTTAATGTTGAATATTTAAAGTTTAAAATTTATTAAAAGTTATTCAAAGAACTAATATGTTTTTGCCCACATTTAAAGTACACTTTTTTTTAAGTTTCTCGTATAGTATTTTATATACGAAACAGAGCATTTTTAAATTTTTTTTATTAGTTAAAACTAAATTTAAAAAATATAAGCTATTAATTTTTATGCGGCCTATATTTTTTAAATGTACTTTTTCTTGGCTTAATATTTAATTTAAAAATTAGAGTGTAAAGACTTTAAATGTGAGTTAAAAAATGAATTAGTTATTTTTATTGGCTCAACATTGAATTTAAAAATTAGACCTTTCATGTGAATGCTTTTAAAATGTTATTTTCTAAGGCTTCTCATAGAGTATACTATGTGAAATAGAACACTTTTAATTTTTTTTTATTAATTAAAAATACATTAAAAAAATATACGCTTTATTCTATTTACCTAAATTATTCAAAATTTAAATGCAATTATAATAATTTCATTAAAGTTTTTAAGATAAATTATTTTTTAAATTATTATATTGAAAAATAATTAAGAATATAAAAATATTTTATTTTTATTTTTATTTTTAATGAAAATGAAATAAATTAAAAATTATTTATATAAGTTTGTAAATATTTAAAACAATTAAACAATAAATTAGCAAGAGTAATATTCAATGTTTAATATTTTTCATTAATGTCAATAAAATAAATTAAAAAATTTTTAATAAAATAATGATACTTATTGGATTAAAATTATATAATTACTATATTGAGAATTATAAAGTATAAGTAGAATAATTATTAAAATAATATTAATATTTTTATTTATATTAATTATTTTAATATTAAAAATTGAAATTATTAAATAATTTACGGATAAATATTTCAAAGCTAATCGTTATTAGCAATGATATAGTATAACTTAAAAATGGGATTTAACGATAAATTTTACTTCACTAAAAAGTATTAACGACGACAATGTATAAGAAGTCTTTGCTAAAATCATTAGCAATGTGTCTTTCATTGCTAAATGGTATTAGTGATGAAGCTACGTGAATTAGCAGCAGGTTATTGTAACTAATATAAATTATTGGTGATAAATTTTTTATTAATCACTATAAATATATTTTTGATATTTTTATAAATAATAAAAATAACAAATAGTATTTTTGAAAATCTCAATATTTCCCCTTTAATACATTTATATATACTAGCATTTTAAGCTCGTGCATTGCACAAGCATCAAAATAGTTTATACTCTATGATCATAATAATCATAATAATATTTATGCACATATTTAAGAATATATTATTGGTTAGAATTTATAATAAAATTTTAAATTACAAATACTATTTTTTTACTTTACAAGTTTATAGATTAATATTGTGATATAGATACATTTTTTTTTGAGAATTACATATAATAATTTTGATATATTTTGATTAATATTTTTAATATAAATCTTTAATTAAAAAAATAATTTATATTAGGAATAGCAATTCAATAAATTTAACATAATGTAGCTTTTATTTTTTTTTTTAAAATATCATATAGTTTGCAAATATTATGATTATTTATTTTTTAAATATATTTCAAATAAAAATAAGATATTATATTATCATATTATTAAAAAATATAAAAATTGAAACTTAAATATTTCATAAAAGTTTACATTTGTGAATTTTTTTTAAATCAGGTAAGTAAAGAGTTTTATAAATTTTATAGAAATAATTAATTTAGAATATAATATTAAGATTACAATTATTTTAAATAACAAAAATTATTTTAAAAATTAAAAATATTTTTATCCTTTTATAAATTTGTCTTTCTATTTATAAAAGTTTTAATAGAATATTTATCTGTTTAAATAACAAAATTTGAATTAAATTGAAATTTTAAGTTTTGATTTAAAATTATTAGGAAAATAATGAAATTTTAATTTCTTTTTTTTTAATTTGGATATTTTTAGGTACTAATATTGTTTAACTTAATAAAATATAATTTCATTGATTAACTAAAAAAAGTAGCCTTTAACTTTATCTATTGTTATATTTTTCATTGTAATTAATAATTTAAATAAGATTCAAAAGTAAAATAAAAATATAAATAAAAAATAATTATAAAATAAAATATATTAATTTAAATATAAGCATAAATTAAATTTATAAATAAAATTTTAATTGTTTTAGAATTTCTTACCAAATCAAAATAAAATTATAAATATTTTAAATTATTTATTAATAAAATTTTAATTCCTAAAATTATAATTATAAATAAAGTTTTCTTTTTAAGTTAATTTAGCTTGCTTTATTATGAAAGTTGATATTTTTCTTAACACATGAAACATACTTTTTTTTAATTTAAATTTATAATTTTAATTATTTTTTTTATAAAATTTTATTTAAATTGCAATAACAATTTTAATTAATAAATGAAAGTTAAGTATCAGTAAAATTAAAAATTAAAAATTATATAAATTCTAAAATTATTTTAAATAATAAGAGATAATATATCTATAAGTAACATAAAAAATTAAGGATATTTTTGTTATTAAAAAATTTACCCTTTTATTCGTACATTTATCTATATTATAAATATATAAAATAAAATTAACTAATTTTAAAAAATAAAAGTCGATTTTTTTAATTTAAAAAATAAGGGATAATATATTTATAAATAACATAAAAAATTAAGGATATTTTTATAAATAAATAAAATAAATATAGATATAGATTTAGAGTTTTTAAACAGAAAACCATATTAAATCACTAAGTGAATTGGAAAATAAAATTTTAAAAAGTTTTCAAAAATCTCCAAAAACTTTAATTCAAAAAAAAAAAAATCTTATGCTCTCCCAAATATAAGTTTATGGTTTTGACTTTATAAAGTTTAAGATTTTCACTTCATAAACTTTAACTACAATAAAATGTCTTAGCTTTAATTATTATGTTTCAAAAAAATCATATTTACCTGCCATAGCATGTTAAAAAAGACATTAAATTATTATTTTACCACTCTTAAAAAATTATTACTTTTGCACAAGAGAGAGGGTGAAGGGGTGAAAACAATTGGGGACTATTAATAATTTTGCATGTTCAATAATATAAAATTACTGTTTAATTTTTAAAATTATTTAATTAATGATGATTCCATATACTGACACTTAAATTTAATTGTTTGATTCAAATTATATTTTAAAAAACAAAGAGTACAAGTAATTTAATTGACATTTAAATTAAATTATTTATTTAAATAAGATTTAGAATATAGTATTCTAAAATGGCTTAAAGGCCTGTTAATGATGTTTTGGTATTACTTATTATTAAGTTTTTTTTTTTTTTTTAAAAGTCTGCTTTCTCTAAATAGTACAGGTAGGGTGTGCAAATGGTCGGTTCGGTTTCAAACCGAACCGAACTGATAAAATTAAAAATTAAAAATTAAAAATTTTAAAAATCGAACCAAACTGATTAATAAGAGAAAATCAAATCAAATTGAATCAAACCAATAAATATCGGTTCAGTTTTAAATCGATCAAACTGAAATTTATAAAATTTCATATTTTTTAACATTAAATCTAAATAATAAAACATAAAAACAAAAAAAATAGAAATCAAAACTCAAAAATCTTAAGGTTCGGTTCGGTTTTCTTTGATTTCGGTTCGATTCGATTCAGTTTGGTTTGATTTTCTTTGATTTCCTATATATATTAATAATTTCGGTTCGGTTCAGTTTGATTTTTTTATTTTTTATGAAAATAACCAAATCGAACTGATTAATCAAAATTATCAAAATTATAAATCAAACCGAACCGATTGAATTTTAAATTCGAACCGATTAAACCGTATTGAATCGATTCGATTTGATTTTTCGATTTAAACTGAAAACTGCTCTCCCCTAGTACAGGGTTTTCTTGTCATTTACATTATATCATTATTATTCAGGTATATTATCTATAAATTAAAAAAAAAGTTAAATTCTAGGTCAAAATTTTAATTTTCATTAAACTTATTTTTAAAATAGTATTTGATTTGAAAATTAGATAAATAAAATTTACTTTAAACATGTTTTCTAATGAAAATTAACACTGATGTACATATATATATATATATATATATAAATGGAATAAGTTCAATGTGGCTCCTATACTTATTGAGGAGGTTTAATTTAGCACATTTTTAATTTTTAGTTCAATTTAACCCATAAATTTTCATTTATGTTCAAATTAGTACCATTAATAAAAATATTATTTTTTAATATTAAAATATTATATAAAAATAATTTATTTAATATTTTAATTATACAAATTATACAATATAAAAATAATATTTTAATATCATTTTTTAAATATTTAAAAAATGATATTAAAATATTATTTTTATATTGTATAATTAATTAATTAATTAATTTATTTATATATCAAATAATTTATTTAAATAAATTAGTTAATATTTAATTATTTTTTAATATTAAAATATTATTTTTCTATTGTATAATTAATTAAATAAAAATATTATTTTTATTATTCAATATTATTAATTAGAATAGTAATAATTTTTACTTTTAATTAATTATATGAAAAATATAAAAATATTTTTTTATATTTTTAATTTAATTAATAATATTGAATAATAAAAATAATATTTTTATTTTTATTAATTAATTATATAACATAAAAATAATATTTTAATATTAAAAAATAATTAAATAATTATATTTTTATTAATTAAATTAATTTAAGTATAAATTAAAAATATGTTAAATTAAATCTCCCTAGCGGCAATTTAGACATTATTCCATATATAAATGTAAAATGAGTTTGTTGGTCAAGTGGATGCTGGCGTGGCAGCAATTCTTTAAGGTCCGTACCGCAGGCCCCATTTACCATTATCGAATTGGTTTATTTGGTTTAAATTCGGCTGAGTTGTCCGATAGGTTACAGGGGAGAGCAGTTTTCGATTTAAATTGAAAAATCGAATTGAATCGATTGAATTCGATTCAATCAGTTTGATTTTAAAATTTAATCGGTTCAGTTTGATTAATAATTTTAATAATTTCAGTTAATCGGTTCTATTCGGTTATTTTCATAAAAAAATTAAAAAAAACGAATCGAACAGAAATTATTAATATATATAGGAAATCAAAAAAACAAATCGAATTGAATCGAATCGAATCAAACCAAATCAAAATCAAATAAAACCAAACCGAACCTTAAGATTTTTGAGTTTTGATTTCTAATTTTCTTTGTTTTTATGTTTTTATTATTTAGATTTAATGTTAAAAATATAAAATTTTATAAATTTTAGTTTGATCTGTTTAAAACCGAACCGAACCGATATTTATTGATTTGATTCGATTCAATTTTCTCTTATCAATCGGTTCGGTTCGGTTCGGAACCGAACCGACCGTTTGCACACCCCTAATAGGTTCACACTGATTTTCCGTAAAGCAATGTTTGGTGTCAGACTGAATCAAATCAGACTCTAGTTTTTAGTCAAACCGATTGGACCGGCTAATCCAATTTGGGTTTGATAATCATGCTTAACATTAGAAAGAAAAACATTTTTTTAATTAAATATCAGAAAGCTAATATAAATTAGAAAAATGTTAATGAAATTATTTTTAAAATTATAAAATTTATAGTTTAAATTTAAAATAAAATTAAATAAATTAAGGAAAAATAACCGACTCTTCCCCTTTTCTCCTCCATCTTCTTCTTTTTATTTTTTTTAAATCCTTATAAATTATATTGAGTGGTTATTAATGAGTATTTTTACTGATGATCATTTCTCTTATTCACTATTTATTTTTTTTATTAATTTTTAGATTTTTACTTTTTTTAGAACAAAATCTATTTATACAAAACTCATAGATTTATTTATTTTAATTTTATGTGTAATGAGATTTATTGTCTCTTTTTGTATTATAAAATTAGATGTGATAGTTGTTGTTTGAGTAAGGGTGGAGGATGAGGTGAGCATCTTAAGATATTAAAATTTGATGATTATCAAATTAAACTTGTAAAAAGATTTCAGAATTAAACAGTAGTATATCACCATTTAATTAGAGTGCATTTGATAAAAATTTTAAAAATTAAGTGGTAAATATTAATCTTATTTTAATTTCCAAAAAGAGTAATTATTAACTTATACGTCAAACTTAAAATTTAACCTTTTAATAAGATATTATTAATGAAGTAAAAAAATTAACCGCATCTTTAAATATCTAAATAATATTAATAAGAGGTTAAAAGTTATAAATATATTCAAGTAACATTAATTAGCAGTTAAAAGTAACAAGGGTAACAATTGATATGAAGTTAATAAAGGGTAATTATTAATATTATAACTTTTAATATCTCACTAATATTATTTGGATATTTAAAAAGATTAATATTAACTTTTTATTTCAATACTATTTATATTTTTTTTAGAATTAAATATTAACTTTGAGAAATAAATTAATAATTACTCTTTCTAAAAATTAAAAATTATAAGAATAATATTTAATCTTTCATTTTTTAACATTTTACCATACACATCCTTAGTGTAATGTGCTTTGAATCTATCAACTAGCTTGAATGCTCTTTCTAAATGAAAATCAATAATAATAATAATAATAATAATAATAATAATAATAATAATAATAATAATAATAATAATAATAATAATACATGTGATTAATTTTAAATTATATATACAAAATTTTATATTTTAAATATATTATGTTTCTATTTAATGAATTTTTTTTTATTTTTAAAAAAATTAAAGAAAAAGTTAAATCTCAAATAAAAATAGAAATTAATTGGATCTCTAATTTTAAAAATATTAATTAACAATACGAGGAGGAGAAAAATTATATTTCCTCTGTCTCATGAAAAAATACTTATTTTTATTTTTATATAAATTAAAAAAATTATAATTAATATAGTCAAAATAATAAATTTTATTTAATCTTTTTTTAATATATCTTCGACTCATATTACTCTATTAAAAATTAAATTATTTATATTATTAAATTATGCTTTGAACTAACAAATTTTACTTTTTCAATGTATCTTAAATAGGGACATATTAATAAGTAGATAGTATTATTTTAAAAAGAAAATTATAATTTAAGACAGAAAAAAAGTAAATGTATATTTATAAGATAAAAAAATATTAATATTAATTAATTTGTTAAAATTTATCTTTATTTTTATTAAACACAATATTATTATTATAATTTCATAAAATTCATTTTATTATTTTAATTTAATTAAATTAAATAAAAAATAATTTAATTAAATTAAAATATATTTTATTGTGATTTAATTTCTCTGTTAATTACATTTAACATTAAATGTGAATATGTATACACTGACAACATTAAATAATTTTCTGGATAAGTGATCAACCCAATCCAGTAATTTTTTTTTTAATGGATAATACTTTGACTTAGACAGCTATTAATTAATAACCAAAAACTCACAAACAAATTGCAAATTGGTATACACGCCAGATCAGACTAATAATTGTTAAATCACAAAAGGGCATCCAGAAGGGTCTCACAATTGCGCTTTTTCTGCCTTTCGATGATCTACTTGGAATCCCTAATGTCCCATTTACCATTCAGGCCAATCCCATCGCTCTTCTCGAATCTTTTTGTCCTTCTCATAGATTTCTGTCTCCTTTTACCTTAATTCAATCTCCCATTTCTTTACCTAATCAATTGCAGCCTCAAGCCCTGTTAACCCTCGCTATTTTGTTAATAGAGAACCGACCTCCTGCATCTGGGTCTTTCTCGTATTCTTGAGGCTTGGTCTTTTGGGTACTTGAGAATTCACTTGCATTGGTATAAGTTAGAGTTTGTTTTGATTTTTGGGTTTCATAAATTCTGCTACTGGGTTTTGATTTTGAAGTATAAATTGTTGCATGTCCCTGAGGAACTGATCTGTTTTTGAAGATAACAGCTGATGTGAGTATTTGAGTTTCAAAATATTCAGTTTCTGCAACTGGGTTTCAAAAAATTTTTTGTTTTTTTTGGAGGTTACTTCATCCGTTGAGCTAAATGAGAAATTAAGTTTTTTGGTTATGGGTTTGCCTCACGTTTGAGCGATAGATAAAGGAGATGAAGAGAGGGAATGATGATGAAAAGAAAATGGGGCCTATGTTCCCTAGGCTTCATGTCAATAATACCGAGAAAGGAGGGCCAAGAGCACCTCCAAGGAACAAGATGGCCCTTTACGAGCAGCTCAGTATTCCTTCTCAGAGGTTTAACCATGGTGTTTTGCCTCTCAACACCAGCAAAGCTAGCAACTTGGTTCCTGCTGGATCCTCAAGTCAGGTATTTTTTTTTTTTTTTTTTTATGATTTTTATGATGGGAACTTACACAATAGATTCAGCTATTATTTTTTATTTATTGTTAGAGTGAGTTTTAGACGTGAGAATTCTTGATTGTGAAATTGTACTTAAGAGAATGATTTACAATATTTTGGTTTTAATTTGGTGTATGTTTGGTAATGATATTTTTGTTGTATGTCTTAAGTTACACTCTTATGAATTATTTTATTGCTGTTGTAAGTCTGCGAGTCTGGAGTAGTGTTTTTATTAGATATAGATTATAGATTACTGGTGGAATCTCTTTCCCTCCGCACTAATTGGTTCTTTGGGGGGCAGGGATAGTGAAGAAAAAGATTGCGTTAACATGTACACCCTACAACGCAATTCTTTGGCTTTTAGTCTGATTTTACGGTTGTTAATGATGGTGAAAAACACTAGAACTAAATATTCTGTTTTGGTGACTGGGTTGAATATTAACTGAGATGATAGCTAATGGATTTCTTTCTATATAGTTATACTGTTGGCCTTCCTGATTAGTGATGATGAGTCATTGTGCCCCCATGGTACCTGAGAAGCAGTGTTATTAAGGGGAGAGGTGAGACTAAGGCAACAGGGTATCCTATGGCTTTAGGTGAGGGGCAAGGCTAGGTGATAGACTTTTTGAAGTGAGGTGCCATATCCTACACACACACACACACACACACACACACACACTTTTAACGTAAAAATGTCATACTTTTAACTAGTATAATAAGTGAAAAAGTATTCACACACACACTCTTTTAACATAAAAATGTCATACTTTTAACTAGTATAATAAGTGAAATAGTATTCACACACACACACACTCTTTTAACATAAAAATGTCATACTTTTAACTAGTATGATAAGTGAAAAAGTATTCACACACACACTTACACTTTTAACATAAAAATGTCATACTTTTAACTAGTATAATAAGTGAAAAAGTATTCACACACACACACACACACACACACACACACACACTCTTTTAACATAAATATGTCATACTTTTAACTAGTATAATAAGTGAAAAAGTATTTGCACCATATGTAATATAAGAAAAATAGAAAGAAGAAAATAATAAGGTTTAGGAAATGAAATTTAAAGAAAGATTAATTAACTCCACTTTATCAGGAGATTAATTAACTCCACTTTATCAGGGTTTGGGGAGAAATAGGAGAGAAGAGAAGAGGAAAGGAGGAGAGAAGAGAAGATAAGAATGAGAGGAGAGAAGGAGCAGAGAAGAAGAGGGAAACCCTAAAAAATAAAAAAATAAAAAAAGAAAAATTAAAAATTAAAAAAAGAAAAACATTACTTTGAAAGAGGCACACCTCCTTCGCCTCAGCGCCTTGGAGAGAGAGGCGCTTGCCTCATGGAACTGGGGCTTGCCTCGCCCAGCACTTTTAATAACACTGTTGAGAAGTCCTGGTTATGTGCTTGTGTTAACAGGGATAGTGGCTTTGTTATTGCTGATCTCTGTGAGCAATTGATATGCAGGGGAGTGGCTTTGAAAGAAATTTGCCTGTCCCACTTCATGCTTATCCTACACCCTCTCATAGGGATGAGAAGCTCCATTCTCACCAGCATGATGGAGCAAACTCAAATGCTTCATCAGCCCAACTTAAGCAGAGGAAGAAGGTAGGAGATGAAGATGATTTCACAGTACCTGTATTCGTTCAATCTGGGATAGACCAATGTCTTCATAAAAATCAGAATGGCATTGATGGGGAAAAGTTCACTTCTTTCAGCCAAAATTACTTGGGTTCAAGAAAAATACAAAATGCTGGCAATGCTAATAAAAATAATAATATCTTCAGAGGTCCCAATTTGAGACAGGATGCAAGAAATCATAGTGACGGTAGCCTGGAGGTGTGTGTCTCAAGTAGGGATAATTCAGGAAGATCTTCAATGAATTTACCAACTAGGGAAAGGATAGATAGGCCTGGGGATGAATCTTTGGATCAACAAAATGAAGGTCAACTTAGATCTAGTTTTAACAAATTGTCTGAAAGTGATGATTGTTTGCAACAAAATGGCAGCGTACACGGTGAAGATGTTCCTGAGCTTACAACAGAAACAGAGAAAGATAACATTCCCCGGTCAAGAAGTGACTCTCATTCAAGGGAGGATCTTGATAGTCTCAATGAGCCTGAAATTGATAGTGAATTTTGTGGAGACAAGACATGTAGGTCACTACAATTGGGAAATGAAGACAAAAGTGATGATGTCTCTGAGACCTCTATGGTGGATTCTATATCAGCATTGGATATTTCTCCTGATGATATTGTTGGAATTATCGGTCAGAAACATTTCTGGAAAGCAAGAAGGGCAATTGTCAAGTAAGTCTTCATAATTATTTATAGCTACTCTATGTCACTGGATCTTGAGTTCTTGACAAATTTAGGGCGTTTGGTATGGGTGTTTTAGTTTCTGGTTTGTGCTGTCTAGCTGTCAAACAAAATTATATTTCTAAAACACACTTGGTTTTGTTAACAAGTGAAAACCGTAAAAAGTAGTTTTTACCTTTTCCATCAACTGAGTTTTCAAAATGCAAATGTTCAGTATTTGACAACAACCAAAAATAGAAAACAAAGTTGATCCTAAACAAGCCCTCAAATTTTTATGATGGTACAGAATTTGATTATTTATTCTGATTGTAGTAACTGCCTAGCTAGGTATTCACTCTTATAAATGAAGGACACCATTAGGGTCATTTTCTTAATAACACTCGTTGTGATTTCTGGTGTGATATTTATATTTGTATGTTTATTAAAGAAAGGGAGGAAAAATGAGAAATTAAGAACATGGAAAAACTCAACCTATATACAAACATAGGGCTTTGGGCCAATATTTATGGTGAGAGGATGCAAACTGAAAATTAAAATTGTTAGAAGAAAACAAGAGAATACCATTTTCTCCCATTTCTTTATTCTGATTCTCTTTATCTCTTCCCTCCCTTCCCCATCAACTTAGATTATTTGCTCCTTTTTGTTCGCATCTAACACATTGCTTATAAACAGTTGCAAGAGCTTTGTGATAGCTACTTCCACTTTAAATTTTATCATATTGTTTTATGCAAGTCACTTCTGTTCTTGGGCTAGTAATTATTGCTGTTGACTAAGGTTCGTAGACTGGAACTTTGGATGTCCACTATGTTTACTTGAACAGGATTTGTGAAACTAAATTATTTTTCCCCAGAAAAGGGAATTGATAAAATGGTATATAAGAAGCTTCTGCAATTTTTTGTTCTTGGTATCAGTGTTCTTCCTATTCGCCCAATATGAAGCTGAATTAGATTGTTGAAATGTGTGGTGGAATACTAACTTTAGGAATATCAAGTGATTCTCTGTTTTGAACTGGAGTTGTATTCATGGCTGTGAGCGAGGGAGAATTCAATAGTGTGGAGTCCCTGGATCCATTCCAACTGGCATTTTTGTGTGTTCAAAGGCCCTTGATGGCAAATGGTGGATCATCTTACGGCAGGGAGATGGACAGTACTAATTGTGGTACTTTGTTCAAGTTGCCTCCGAGACAGTGGGTCTTCTCATCAATCATTATGCTTTTGGATCTCCTCCTGTCTCGGTTTGATGTAGCTTTCTTTTCCCTGCTATCATTCAAGATTTTTCCCATCTGTGGCACTCAAGGGCTTGGAGCAAGGAGGCAACAGGTGGTGGAGGATGGTTCCCAGCACTATAATTGGGCTTATTGACAATTAGTGGTGGAAATGGTGGCAACCATAAATGTCTCAATAGTCTCGTGGTGTTCTAAGTTGGATTTATAGGGCTGGGATTCATATTTTTGTGCCCATTCTTTATCTTGTGATTCTCTCTGTGTACAGCTTGTGCATGTAAATGTTTTCATTTTTTTTTTGTTGATTAAATTAATAATATACCTATAAAATTATGAAGAGAGCTGTATAATATTTACATGTTGTAATTGCAGAACCTTATCTTGCATTTAGCTTCATACCTGATTTTGTCGTATTGAAGATAGTTTTTGGCATACAGGAATTTTCTGTGTAAATTTTCACAATCATTAATGGCATTTGATGCTTTTACAGCAGTGAACTGCAAACATGTACTTTTTTTGAATCTCATCATATTTATTCAGTGCTAAAAGCTTTTACATTCTGTACAGTTGTGTAATTACAGGTTATCCTTGTTTGGAAATTTGCCATAGTTTTGTAATGCATAGTATTCTTGCAAAATCATGTATAAAAAATGAACTTAATCATGGATTTTTAATTGATCCGTTCAAAGAATGCCTCAATGGCACTACATATCCGCAGAACTACTTCCCCAGTCCGAATTTTGACCATGGAGGCCCTTTAAAGTTTACTGTCCTGCCAGATTGTGAATTAATGTTGGGCTGATTCTTTGGATTCATCTCTATGCTTACTGTAGATTCATTTTTTAAAGATGTGGTTTATGTTCTTGATCCAACCCTTGTTACTTTCTACAGTCAACAAAGATTGTTTGCATGGCAAGTGTTTGAGTTGCATAGACTGATAAAGGTAAGATTTTCTTGGACCCTATCAAGTAGCTTCTTCAACTTCTGGGATTGGATTCAATGAACATTTTATGGATATATTTATAATTGATTAGAAGGAAAATATCTTAAATATTTATTTTTATGCAGGTTCAACGACTGATTGCTGCGTCGCCAAATCTTTTGCTTCAAGACATAACTTATCTGGGGAAACATTCTACTAAGGTTTCTCCTGCAGAGAAACTTCCTTCACAGTATGTGGTAGCACCTCCAGTGCATGTTGCCAAGCGCAAAGGAGATTGTGAGAAACCAAACCATAAGATGGAATGCTCAGCAGAGAATGCAGTTGGGAAGACATCACTTTCTTCTGTGAAAAGTGGTAGTCAGCCCTCTAATTATGGGTCTTACATTGGGAACCCACTACCAGTTCCTGTGTCTACTGATCCCAAAGTGGGTCCTTGGTGTTTCCATCATTCACTTGGGCATCAGTGGTTAATTCCATTGATGTCTCCTTCAGAAGGACTTGTATACAAGCCATACACTGCGCCGGGATTCATGGGTTCACCGTGTGGAGGATGTGCACCTTTTGGGCCAACTCCTCTGAATGGTAGCTTTATGAATCCAGCCTATGGGATTCCAGCTTCTCATCCTCACCATCAAGGAACTGGGGCCTCACCATTTGTTCCTCCAGGTGTTAATTGTTACTTCCCTCCATATGGCATGCCAGTCATGAATCCAGGCATCTCATGTTCAGCAGTGGAACAAATGAACTACTTTGCAGGATCTGGTTTGTATGGTCAAACTGGTCAGTTATCAGGAGGGGGAGCAAACTTTAATATGCAACATCAAAGCTCATGTAATGTGCCAACCCAGAAGAGCATTCCACAAGTTACGAAGTTCCAGGCATCAAAAGACACTGAGCTACTGGGAAGTACAGCAAGTAGTCCCAGTGAGAAGACGCAAGGAGTTGGGATTGTTCAACCTGCTGAAGGAAGAAATGCACTTTCACTGTTCCCAATGGCTCCTGCTGGTCCAGAAGGAGCCTCGCTGCCTCAAGAGAATGACCAGCCAAGAAGAGTGATCAAGGTAGTGCCTCACAACCCCATGTCTGCTACTGAATCAGCTGCTCGAATTTTCCAATCTATACAAGAGGAGAGAAAACAACATGACTCTATTTAGCATATTTTAAGATCAGACATTGCTTGAGATCTGTCTTCAACATGACTCTTGTAACTTTCATTTCGTGCTTTTTCAATTCCTCCTGTACTTTCTTAGCGGATGTAATTTTGCAACTGTCTTTCTCCTGTTTTTGTTTGACCTTATTATAGGCTATTCATCTGTAGATACCATGGCGGAAAAATTACAGGAAAACTATGTAACATGAATGTGCTGGCTTTCATATTATTATGTATACTATCCGAAATGAATTTATACTGGTGCCTTTGATTGTCAAATGGGAGGGTATGTAAATTTTGCTGACTGATAGCATTTACCATCCTCGAGGGAAATCCAGACTTACTGTAATATTTGAGCTAGAGCCATTTTCTATTAGCGTTTTAACGTCGGATGGTTATATCATTTGGCTTTCTCTTGTTTCATTTTGCAAGGATCAGCTCATCAGGAACACAGGTCGTTCATGTTACTTGCTCCAACAAGGTTAAGGTCCACCGTATTTAGTCTCCCGGGAATTTATTAACTTCACTATCGTCATACTAATAGGTGATGATCTTGATTGAATCAGGTGCTAGCATGCAAGTCCTTCAAGGCACCACGGGCCATTAGTATCTTCAGAAATCCACTACTGAAACTTGAAGACCAGAAAATTTTCACAAATTGCATGGTAGCCATATTTTATCAATTACAACTATCTAATTCACCAAGTGGTGCCGTTGTCTGCCCTCTTTCAACTAAAGAAGACAAATCAACTAACAACTTGATAGAACGAATCATCTGAACATAAATTTAGTATCTGCATCTCTAGCTTAATTGAAGGGATAATTGAATTGGACAGGCACAAATTACAGGCAACTCAAACCACTGTATCACAAATGATCAGCCTAAAACCACTTAATTTTTTGAGGTTTTTCAGTTCACTTAAGGTGGGTAAGATAATTTAGGATAAAAAGGTTAATTTGATCCTTCAAATTCAACTAAGTAAATACATAGAAGTTAGATCAATTAGATTTTCAAATTGGCAAACTGGACACAATTTTTAGCTGTGTGCTACATGCGCTCGTTTAGGGACTAAATAGAAAATTTGACATTTTACAAGTTGATCCCTGAAGTTTACAAAATAATATAATTTAGTCATTCTCTCTATACTCTTTTTATCTTTCCACTCTTTCTCCTTTACACCCTCCATTTTTATCCTTTATCCACAAAAAACTGCAACAATGATAGAAAAATTCAATTTAAAATTAAAATAAAAAATACCATACTCACCTTAAAATTGAAAATCACAACAACAATTCCAACATCATATATATTTTTTCACATTATATTTGGAAAAATATTTTTTTTAAAAAATATTAAAAAATATAAGATCTTATTTATTACTTTTACAAAATATTAAAGAACAAAATGTAATTTAACATTGTAAGTCTGTAGTTCTCTAGTGTATCTATCCCCACCATGTGCGCAACTAAAAATTGGGGTAAATTTCCCCAATTTGTCAATTTCAAAATATAATTGACTCACCTTTAGTGCTTAATTGAACTTTATTGCCAAGTTTAAGGGATAAATTTACCTTTATTCATAAAATTTATTAAAACCGTCTTTCAAGAAAATAGCTAAGAATTATTTATGTGTAATCTCAAAGTTAATTGGTTTTCCTACACCTAAGTTAATTGGTTGTCCTACACCTTCAAAGTGTAAGGAGTGGAAAGATATTAATTTCAAGTGATTTTATCCATTGTAATCGATCCATTATACCTCTATTGAATAGAAATAGTTAAGAATAATTTATGAGAAGCTCACATTTTTCTTCCTTTTCCATTTTTCCATATACTTTTCACATTTCTACTACTCTCATGGGCAAGAATAGCTTTGACCAGGCCCTCCAAAGAAAAACACAGGTTCAACTCCGTTTCCTTCTTTGTAATTAAGGGCAGTGTAGCACCTATACTCATCAGGCAAAATGTTTACCCACTCTGGGTACTTAGAAACTTGTGAAAATCCACAATCCTAACATTGTTAATGAAACAACCAAAACCATTTAAATTCTCTGCAGTATATCCACTTCCGACGGCTGTTTTTGTGTGAGGAGTTTTCCTCACATTTGGACTATAAACTTCATCTCCCCATTCAACTGATATGGCACCGTAGGTTAGGTACGAAAAGAGATTTCCAGGCCAGTATCCACTTGGCTTATTGTTACCATAGAGCCACCCAATGCCTGTGGTCACATCCTATAATTAACGACAAAGAACTTCATATCAAGTGTAACATAAAATCCTGGAAAAAGAAGAAGGCTTGGCTTAAGAATAGAAAGAGAGACTTAGAGAAATAGAAGGGAAAGTGCTCTTACCAAGAACATCCTAACATTGATACAATACTGGGATTGAAATGTAGATATAGGTTCAATGGCTGCACTAAGAGCTATCTCCGAGCTAGTTTGCACTAATCCAGTGCAAGTGAGATCAAAGCAACCTATGTTTTTGTATGCATTAATCTAAATAAACAGGAAAAATGTCATCAAACTAAACATATATATATTTCATAAAAAAGAGCTTACAGTCCGGTATCTGAAAAGTCAGATCTGAATCACCATATAGTGCTGAGTTTACCTGGAAAGCAAGTGTAATATAAATTTAAGACAAGAGCGAAGGAAAACATCCTAGCTAAATAATGCTACACCAGCAGTTTCAGGTATTTTTTTGGTCAGTAAACTAACCACCCATCCTGCTTCTACACTTTCAAAATTGTTTCCAGGGCCATCCTTGAGCCAGATTTGAGCAGTACTTTACTCGCCCTGAGATTCTACATGTGGCTTCCAAACTTTTGTATCTCCAGCGGCAGCTATATAATGGTATTCATAAGTGAAAAGGATTGCAACTTGGTTCAGAGGCATCATCAAATTGGTTAGATAAGGAGATATTAATGGTGTTATAGGTGCTAGCGCTACCATACGAATTCAGTAAAGGGGGTACGCACAGAACGATTCTCCATAGGAGCACGTGGTGAGACATTGCTATCTTGGGTGGCTGTTCTATTTTCTGAGTTAGGATTTTGAGGGTCCTTTCTTCCAAGTGATCAAAGAGAAGCAGCTCTCAATAAATCTTTCCTTAGAATTCTTGAGGATGGGAATAGTTCCACTTGGACAACTACCACTTTTTTGCCAAGTATGAGATACCACTGCTCCAGAAGTCTTATCTTTTGCACTTGAAGTTTCTGTAACAAGATCAGAACTGGGTCTCGACTGCACTTTACATAAAAGCCAGAGTCGATTAATAATTTTGAGGTGGTTTCATCTATTCTATGCACAGAGAAGAAGCTGGGGTTCTTAAACTCATGACCCTAACCTGAAATTAACCTCAGGTGGATCAATCATGGCATTGAGTTTGCTAGAGATAATAAACCACTGATGTGGCCATCAGCTATGAGTTTGAGATTTTAGATTGAGTGGTTTCTACTTATGGTATTAGAATCTAAGGTAAACATGTGTTTGTTCGCACTCTAAATCCAACTGGCTTCACAATAACGGTATGTTAGAAAAAAAAAAATCAATTCTTGATCTCACTTCCAAGTTTAAGTTTGCTTCTAATTTGTTGACAGCTTATCAGTAGGTTATCCATTCTTAAGTTGTTCCAGCCCAAGCAGGTTTAACTTGAAAGCTCTTAGGAGCACATGTTACATAATAGTTTAGTTGTTTGAGCCTGAAATTGCCTCCATCAAAATAACTTAAATCAATTTGGCTTGAGTCTCCCTTGTTATATATTCACTTTCAGTTTCTTGTTAATTTTCGATGTGGGACTCTTAACACTACCCTTATGGGACTCCAACACTCCCACTCAATTGCAACTAGAGTGGGCTTAAGTTTTAGATTCAATTGTCACTTGAATTGCATATGGTAGCCTATCTAGAGTTTGACCTCTTCTTTTATGACTTGACTTTACAGTCTAATTCTTTTTTATAAGCCCATGAATCTAATTGTGTCTAGTTTACTGTGGCATAACCCATCATACTTTTTTGAGTCCTGGATTGTGGCCTGTTCTGATACTGTATGAAATTTTCTTTGACCCAGAGAGTGCAGAAGACTGTTGGTATGATTTAGTTGTTTGAACTCGAGATTGTCTCCACCAAAATGGCTTAAGACAATTTGGCTTGGCTCCCCCTTATTACATATGATCACTTTCAATTTCTTATTATTTTCCGATGTGGAACTCCAATAATAAGTGCTGATAGTAGAGGCATACCCTATTTTATTTAAGGTATTGCAGAGACTTGCATATCATATGTTACGAGTGGGTATAAGGGCTTGGCAATGCGCACTTTTATAGCACATCATATGGCAGGACAATTAATCCCTAGAGCACCTTGTGTATGCATGATACTGGAGTTAAAAGTTGATTGTTGGCCCTCCTTAAAACCAACACAACTAACTCTATTAAAATGCTATTCAAGAACTTTGAATGAAAAATTATATGATTAATTGATCAGAAAGAGAAAAGTGGAAAATTTGGGATTTGGAAACGCCCTTGAATTGTATGATTTTTTAATGCAGGATGATTAAAAGTAGCTTGTTTATAGATTTTGAAAAGAGAAAAGTGGAAAATATTATATGCATGCATTTTTATTTGTGTTTGTCTATGTGTGTCTGTGTTTATCTGTATTTGTATCTATGTTTGTATATATATATTTATATATGTGTCTATCTGTTTATTTCTGTGTGAATCTATATTTATTTTTGTCTGTGTGTTTGCTTATTTATGTCAATATTTATATCTATCTATGTATGTGTGTATGTCCATGTTTGTGTCTATTTTTATCTTAGTCTATGTCTGTGTTTGTCTATATATCTATGTATGCTTATATCTGTGTTTTTGTGTCTGTCTATATTGCGTTTGTGTTCGTATTTATGTTTATGTTTGTTTATATTTATACTTGTGTCTGTATATATTAGTATCTATGTCATTGTCTATATCAATATTTGTGTTTTTGTCATGCAGACAAAATAAGAAAATGTAAAGAAGAATATAAAATAAAATAGAACAATATATAATAAGAGAAGATAATTTTATCCCTTAAAATTATAAGATTTTAAATTTAGAATTCGATTGCAAATTTTATTAATTTTAATGCAATTTAGTTTTGTTTGGAATTGATAAATGAAAAATTCTAAATGAAATTTTATTTAAACCAAATATTCAAATTTTAGATTTACAAATAAGTATAAATTATTTATTATTTTATTTAATTACATAATTTAATATGTATTTTTTATATTTTATATATTATATTTTCATAATCATGTTATCAAATTTGGTTAATGATAAAATTTTTAATTAATTATAATTTTATTTCAAGTGTTAGTAAATAAATAAGTAGATTAATAAATTATTTTTTATTATTTTTTAAATTAATTGATATATATTAATAAAATGATAAATAAAATAAAAAAAATACCATATGTTGATTTTTGAAGTATCATTAATAAAATTCTTCGACTTTTAAAATAAGAAATGTTTTTAAAACTAAATTTTAGGATTTTATAAACAATTTATTATTGAATATATATATATACACGCGCGCGTGCACACAGACGCATACTCTTAAGGCTTGTTTTGTTTGCTTGAAAATAGAATTGGAGTGAAAATAGGTGCCTAAAGCATAGAAATCCTGTTCCAATTCTTGAAATAATTAAATACAATTTACCAAGAAAGTAGAAATCATTCCCATTCTCAAGGGAACCAAACGTTGCCGAATTAATGCGAAATACTATTTTTAGTAAATTTTTTTTTTGTTTAGATCTGGTTTACATAAACTCAAAATTGAAGAGGTATAGTAAGATTCACTTATTAAATATATGTGTATTTTATATATTGAGTTCATAACGGATTACATCTAAGTAAGAATTTCCCGCATTTTTAAATTTCTTTTGATAAATGTTGGTTGCTTTATTTCATTTGGCTCTCTCAAATGCTAGTAACATGGTTCAGTTCATCAAGAGGAGATCATGAACAAATTTGAGCAAATTAGGAACAATGAGTTACTGGAATGAAGAAGCTGAACTAAGTCAAGCACATCAACCTAGCTTGCAGCCCTACATTCTTGTTATTGACAAGTTAGTACATTCAATCTTGATGTATGCAACTATATAGGTCACAGTGACCATATTCTAGCAAGTGTTCTAAGCTCTCAAGGGCATACAGGACTGCGGCCAGGCCCTCCATAATAGAACTCAGGATCTTCAATGTAATCTTCAACATATAATGTTCTATAGCAGTCGTAATCATCTGAGTAAGTGAAAACCCACTCAGGAAACTTTAAGATTAGAGAATTTTCACGAATTCGTAATCTCTTCACAGTTCCTGAATTGCCAAACATACCATCAGGAAACTGTCCATTACCCATTTCTGTCCTAGTATGATTTGGATGCCCTAACTTTAAGCTGTACACTTCGCCACCCCACTCAGCTCCTTCTGCATTGCCATGGAATAACAAAGTAAATAAGTTGGGGGGCCAGTAACCCAAGTTGATTTTCTCTCCATACTGTACCCACCAGTTGTTTGTGGCTGGATCCTAAAATCAGGATAAAAAATTCTCAGAAGATCAACAATGAGATTGAAAAAATGTCCCAAAAGGGACTCACCAGCAATAAAGACACTGTGATTTCTTTCAAGGGGTATCAAGCTTCTTACTGAAGCCTGTTAAGCTCCATATCTTCTTACCTTAAAGATGTAGAGGGTTATTTGATATGGGAGCCCATAAGGGACTGACAGAGGATAAATTGCAGCACCAAGAGCAACTTCACTGCTTGTTTGAACAAAGCCAGGGCAGGTGAGATCGAAGCAACCTGTTGTCTTTGATGCATCAGCCTAGTTCCAGAAAATAAGAACAAAAAATTTAGTAATTAATTCTCGTAGACAGCTTTAACAATGCATATACATTCACACTAAGCAATTTTTACCGATTAAATGCAACAAGAAAAATATTGGCATGAACTTACAGTCCAGTATACAAATAATCGAGTTTGTTTATCTCCATACACGCTTGGATTCACCTGGGAAGTTGAAGAGAATTTCGAATCAACAAATTTAACAAATAAAATTGATACTTTGACATTTTTTAAGTGTACGTGCTGACCGCCCATCCAGATTCCAGACTTTCAAAATCGTAGTAAGGGCCACTTTTCAGACTAATTTGAGAAGTACTGTACTCATCATCAGATTCAACAAAAGGGTTCCAAGCTCTGATGTCTCCTTTAACTCCTGAATAACTGAAACCTTCTGTGAGCAGTATTGCCATCTGATTCACATAACACATTATTAGATGCTGCTTCAAGCTAATAGTACTAGAGCTGCATGCTAGGAAATGAAACATATATATTACAAAGGGTTCATATAAACCATGAAATGCGAGAAGAGAAACAAGTGAAGTATACAGAGCGATTTGAGCTGAAGTTTGGGTTTCCTTTGTTAAGCGGCGTAATAGGAGGCGAAAAGGTAGCCTTCTTCCTTCCATATTCTTCAGTTGAATCTGTTTTAAGCAATTCTTTTTCCTGGACTCTTCGGATTGGAATTGTTCCCTTTGGACAGCTTCCACTTTTCTGCCACAGTTGTGATGTCACTGTCACAGAAGAGTCTTCATTATTCCTTTTGTTCAATGTATTTGTTCTTGTTGTTGTTTCTGTCGCTGAGTCCATTTTTGGATCATAACTCGGCGCCATCTGAAAAAACCCCACATTTACAATTGAAGTTGAAACATGAATAGGAGGAGATACAAGGTTAATTTTCTGCCGGAGGTAAAGAAAGAAAATATTATGACCTGAATGGTGTGATTCTTCAGAGCAGGATGATCAAAAGCTGGCTGTTTATAGATGTCAATGCAATCAATAATGTCACCATCTTCACTCTACAAGCACATATAATAATCGTCAGTCTGGAAAGTAACTATACAAGCCAGTATTGTAATGGTTGTCAGACCTTAGCAGAAGAATTTTACCTGAATGCTAATTACTGCAAGGCTTTTGAGACGATTTATTTTCCTTTGAAATTCTGAAATCTTCTTTTCTGTGATCATCTTGCCCTCCACAACTCCAAAACCATAAAAGATCATTCCCAATAGAGTGATCATTCCTTTAAGTGCCAACCCATGAGAACAATACCTTTTTACCATTTGTTGTTAATTTCCAACAGATTCCCTTCTCTAATGGTAATACCAAATCGATAAAAACATTCAATGATGAATGAACTTTAATGTGATGTAATCATCATTTTAGAATCACAATAAAAACAAGAAACTCAAGAATGGAAGACTTGTGAGCTCTTGAGCCTTGACAATTATAATCCAATGTATACGGCTGATGCTCCACATATCAGCAATATAAATTCAAAATTGTACACAAAATTTTCATGATTCACCTTCTAATCATCCATTCTACATTTGCATCTGCCTAAACACGTCAATATGAATGAAATGAATGTTAAAAGCTAAGCGCAGCATACATTTCTGCTAACTCTCCTGAGGCACCCAGGACCTGACCACTCAGCTGCAGCTGAATTTAATATGGTGCAAGGCTTCAAGTTAAGTGGTATACCTTTATGTTAACAGGGTTAAATTTAATAATGCGTGTTTGTAAGTTCACGTTTGACAAAGCTCTGATCCTAATTCTTATAGCAAATGACCAGTTAGGCCCTGCTAAAATGGGAATTGGATCAGGACTAACCTGATTAAAAATGAAAACCAGAATCAGTCAATGGTTTCTGAAACCGACTTATAATGGCAGGTTATGATCCCTTACTTCCCCAGCCCTTCAACCAGATTGAACCGTATCGCTGGTTTGGCCCGTCAATCTGATCCTATTCGACTCAATTTAAAAAAAAAAAAAAAAAAATTAAAACAATTATTACGTGTTGTGTCTGAGCATGATATGTGATACGTGCTGACTCTTATAAATAAATTGAAAAATTAAAAGAAAATTAGGTTGCGTTTGGATTTTAAAATTTAAATTTTAAATATTTAATTTAAAATTTAGAATTTAAAATTTATAAATTTAATAATGTTTTATTTAGCTAATAAAAAGAATTTTCATGAAAATATTTTATTGTAGTGGAATAGATTTGAAATAATAAGGTAAAAATATTTATTTTAAATCTTTAATTTTTTTTTAAGCTGGGATTTAGACCAAATTTAAATTTATATTAACAATGCATTTAGTTCAAATTCAAATCTATAGGGTCAAATCCTCAATCCAAATATAGCATAAATATATAAGAAAGTTTTTAATTAATTATAACTTGCAATATAATTAAGGCAATTTATATTTAAATAATTTTTGAAATTATGTATATTTTTTCAATAATTACATACACAATTTTTTATTAAAAAACAACAATTTTATCAAAATATAACAATTTTATTTTTTATATATTTTTTAAAAAAGTATGTTTAATCGATTTGGAACCGGAAAACTAAAACATGAGATTAATCTAAATCAGAATCATTAAAACTGGTTCAACCGATTCTAATTAATCCTCTCTCGATTTCTCTTTTTCTCTCAAACTAGAATCATCTAAAATGGGACCGGAATGGTGGCCAGTAGTAGGGTTATTCAGTTTCGGTTCAGTTCGAGATTTGTTTAGGAATTAGAACTGAACCGAAATTTCAGTATAGTTTCGGTTCGGTTCTGATTTGATACGGTTTTTGGTTCTTCGATTTCGGTTCGGTTCGATACGGTTTCGGTTCTTAAAACATTTTTATATAATTATTTTCTTAAAAAATTATACTTGAATTAGCATTTAAGTTTTGAATTGGATTATTAATACATAATATATCATATAATAATCTTCTAGCTATACCTAAATTATATAATTTTTAACAATAAAGTACATATATAATTTAGAATTAAATATATTATATAATATAATAGTATAAGTATATCACATTTTAACTATTTATTAATCATATAATATCTAACTATAAGATACAAATATAATTAAGAATACACACACACATATATAATTAAGAATTATAAAGTAATTTAATGTATTTATAACTAAAATTATAAAGAAAATATAGAAAAATGAAATATAATATTATGTTGTATTTAGTTCATAATTATATATACATAAATAAATATAAATAATTATATTAAAAGTATATAATATATCTTAAAAACATAAAAAAATATATGTATAAATTTAGTTCTCGATTCAATTTTGATTCAATATGGTTTCGTTTGGTTTTGGTATGGTTCTGGTTTGATTTTTAGTGAAGAATCAAAACCGAATCAAAATATCAAAATAAATGCAGTTCGATACTATTCTTGTCAATTTGATAGAGTTCTTCAGCTCAGTTCGATTCCCAAGAACCGTGCATAACCCTAGCCAGCAGCAGTAATAACCTGTCTATCTTTTCAAATGAGTAATTAAGCTGTCACTAACCGAACCTAAACCCATTGCTATTTAAAGTACAAGTTTAAGCATTCTAGTGTCTTGGCTAATTAGATAGAAGATAGCCCAAAAACATTGGCTATTCAGAAAATATGGTATATGTCACTTGGCGTTGGAAAAAAGTGTATATTGAAAAAGCAATTTGGGATTGGAAATAGAAAGATTAAGGCTACAAGTTAGGCTCACATGAATGAATTGTCTAATCACATGAAGGAATTTGTTCATCTTTTAATGGACAAGTCATTGACATTTTCAACAATACATGAGAATTTGTTCAAAAATTGTTTCAAAAAATAATGTTCAATTAGATATAAAGGTAAAATATTATTTTAATTAAAAATTATATTTAAACATTTTAATTTTATACTATATTTCTCAATCTTTAAGATTTAAAACAATTGTATCCAAATTTTATAATTTTAAAATTCATTTTATTAATGACAATAAAATGTATTAATTATAAACTATTTTTTTAATATTTATTACAGTTAGCAAAATTTAAAATCTCTTAAATTGATTTTGAAGTCTCAGCTATAATTATTCTCAATCTTGTAATCCTTGTTAGTAATTTTTATTATTCATCTTTCTTTATTGCTTTCATGTTTACAGTAAAATTTCCTAAATAATGCATTGTAATCCTGATTTTGACACTTTGCTCATAATCTAAGAAATTATCCACACTATTATTAATTACAATATTAGTGAATTGATTCTCATTTTCAGCAAGTTTCTAGGAATTAAGAAAAACATGTCATCTTGCATCAATTTGTCGATTAAATAACAAATATAGAGAATTTACTTCGTCAACAATTAATTTGATTAATAGATTAAAAAAAAAAAAGAAAAAAATATATGTAGACATTTATTTCAATTAGCAATTGAATTATGTAGACTCGAAATTGCTTGAAGTTAAATGGATTTTTTTTTTAATTCGTAAAATTAAATTTTACTAAAAAAATATGGAGCCTATTCTTGAAATTAAAATTGTTTTGTCATGATTTACATGTTATTTAATTCAACCAAGTTCTTTGCGAGCCGCTCGAGACGTGATTTGATAAAAATTTAACTCGATTTCGTTCGTTTAGAAAATGAGTGGAGATTGATTTTAATCTTTAAACTCATTTAGCAAATAAGTTGAGTTTTGTTAAAATTCGTGGGTTGACTTATTTATAGACTTATGAGTCAATTCATTAAATAGATTTGTGAACATACTCATTTATAATAGTATTTATATTAATTATTATATTATAAATTTGTTATTTTATTTTATGAATGTTCTAAAGAGTTATATTATTTAAAATTATGATATAATTAAATATAGTTATTTGTAATTTAAGTTTTATTTTCTTGTAAAAATAAAGGTTTTTTTTTTTTTACATATAAGAGCTGAGTTATTTTTTTATGAAACCCAGAACTCATTCCATAAATGAGAAAAGGTACTTACAAGCAATTCAAAACTTATTTTTCTAAATAAGTCAAGTTTGAATTTATAGAATAAGCCTGCATATAGCCCACGCGCTACAGTCGGCCCAACGTACATAAAAGATGGAGTATAAAGTTTAATAAATAATTGGATAATACTACATGGCTCGATTTTATATGTGCTACTTGTCTCATTTTTCTCTTCCATAAATATAATCTAACACTAAAACTTTAAATCATAAAATTTCAAGACCCTAAAATCTTAAATTAATTTTAAAAATTTAAACCTTAAACTCTAAAATTTTATACCCTAAATTCTAAAATTTAAACTCTAAATCTTAAAAATTTAAACCCTAAATCTTAAATTTTAAACCTCAAAATTCTAAATTTTAAATCTAAACTTTAAATTTTAAATTCTAAACTTTAATTTTAAAGTCCAGAATCAAAACCCAAATCTTTAAAAAAAAAAAATAGGCAGGATGAAGTTGGAACATGTGTAATTAGGCCATTTAACATTTTCTAAAATTACTAATACACCAATAAATTTTACTATTGGTGTGATTTGCGGGACATTGAGTTATTTACTTATATTATTTACTATTTAATAAATAAAGAAATTTAAATTATATTAATCATATTAACTTAGAGCAAAAAAAAATTTTTATATAAATAAATAGATCCTCTGTGCTATCTTATCCTCTTCATCTTCTTCAATTCGTCACTGTTAACCAGATCGTCCACATAAGGGGAACTCACTCCGCCGCCATGGCCACATCAATTCCACGCTATTCTATTTATTGTAATTTGTTAATTTTATTGAGATTTCAATTCTAAAATTTGTTGTAATTTGTTAAATATTTAAGAAATTTGTTGATTAAATTGAAAATCTGATTTAGATTTGTTTATGGTTGAAATTTCCATACCCTATTAGATCATAAGGAGTTTTTTTTTTTATTAATTCAATTAATAGTCAGAGAATTTTATATTATAAATTATATATTTTATCCATATTGCATGCAAGTTGAGGGTAAGGAGGCTAATTATTTTACTAAAATTATAATAGCATAAAATAATAGTATTTTCGTAATCATTAATTAAGCATATAATAGTTATTTACTTTGTGAGGAACCTCTCTCTAATTTTTTGGAGAGAAATTTTCTCTCCCGCATACCTTTTCTCCCCTGCGCCTAGGGCATTTTTCGTTGTCGTTCAAGCGGTTTTCCCTACCCTACAAGCAGGGGGAGCTTTCTCTTTTCACCTAGTCGTGAGTTTGACTCTCCCCCACCCACTGGATGGGTGTAAATATTTTCTTTTTGTGTTCTTTTGGCACATCAAGCTTCAGAGTGTGAGAGTCTTCTATGGATCTGCCTCGTTGTGTGTTTTTGCTAGTTTTTCTGTGCTTTGTGTTTACTGCATATAGGTGTTAATCTTCCTTTGGGCTGAGATTACAAGTGGTGCTTCTGGTAAAATCCTTGTGACCTGCTTTGTTTCTTGCAGCCAACAGTTTCTGTGCTTTGTGGGGGTCTACATTTTAGCTGATGGTATCTTTTATAGCCAGATTAATTCCATTTATGGCTGACTCTTAGGTTGATTGCTGAAAAAACTCTGCCATCAATCCTTCAACGGAGCGTTCGGTCTGGCTTGCGATGGCTTCAATTTCCATTGTCTGCGCTTCCCTTTGGCTTCTTGGGTTGCCTAGTTTGATGGGTTGAATGAGGATCATTTAGCCCTTGGTTTTTTCTTCCAGGCTTTGGCGAGGTGGTCTTGGTTGCCTTATCTTAGTATGGAAGATGGTGTACGGCATTTTTCTGGATGCAGCCAGGTCGTAGCTTTTTCGAGTCTGCTATTCAAGTCTCAAGACTTAGGCTTCAGTGTTTTTCTGGGCTTAGTTCTTTTATTTGTAATTAGGCTTCCTGTTTTTATTTGGCCAAGGGCCTAGTCATGTATTGATCTCAGCTTTTTTTTAAGTTAATGATATCTATATCTTTTAATAAAAAAATAATTATTTTCTAATAATTTATTTAAATGATAAAAATAAATAATATTTTTTTATTTCTCTTTATTTTCTTTGCGTAATTAAAAATCAAACAAAGGGTAAATAAATAATCATAAATAGATCTTTCATCCTTACTGATCCCATTTTAATTACTGTAGTAACAGTGAAAAGTGGTTAAATATTAATATTATCGCTTGGAAAAAAATGGAGCCTTGTGACGTGACTGCCGCTGCCAGCGCCTACTCCCAACTTCAAGTAGAAGACTAGAAAGGGGAAAAAGGCCCGACAAAAAAAGCCCGGCAGTAAGCGCCTTTCTCCAGTCTCAAACCGTGTGAAGAAAACATTCCTATAAAAAAAATCAGATTTATTATGCATTCACGTCTCTTTACGTTTCTCATATCTGAAAAAAAAAAAAAAAAAAAAATCTCAATTCGTCATCCTCGGCTCACATTCTTGGAGTTCAACCACCTTCCTTCCTTTTTGCCTATTCTGCTCTCTTATTCACTGCCATTTCTATATATATCCAGTCTCTTTCACACTCCTCGCTATTTGCCACAATTCAAGCTCTGAATCAAGCAAGGGATCCATGACTCTCTTAGTCTGTTTCGCTGTTGTACGCCTTAAAAATAAGATGGTATGTTCTAGATCGCTCAATCTCGTGTTAGAAATTAGAATCTTTGATTAAACCGCCGTTTGCATATGTGCTTTAATCTTAAATTTTAATGCTTTCTGTTGCAAGGTTGCTATTTTGTTACTGTAGCATCTACTTCTGGATCTTGTTGATATGATTTTTTGGAATCTGGGTTTTTCACTTGGGAGCCAAAGCACGATTGCTATTTGAACTTTGAGGATTTAAAGCTACTTCAATGCCAAAAGGGTTTTCTTGGATTGGACCCGGAAGGTGAAATTTTTTTAATCTTTGTAGAGATGCAATCGAGGGTCGTTCCATTAGAGGAGGGCAAGGACCCTATGCTCTCAATCAAAACCAGCCAACCTAAGGCGTTCCCGCTAAGGTTACTCCAGTTATTTCTACTGTTTTTAGCTTTATGTATCGCATTTTCAATCATCAGTGTATACACAATCAAAAGTTTTGGAGTTAACAATGTGGTGACCACGGTTAAGACCACTTTCCAGCCCTGCCCTGAAGAACCTAATGCTTTGGACCGTTGGATTAAGCCTAGTTCAAATTTGCTCCACAAGATGAACGATGAAGCCCTCTTTTGGAGAGCTTCGTTTGTTCCTAAAATAAAAAAGTACCCTTTCAAGAGAGTTCCAAAGATTGCATTTATGTTCTTGACGAAGGGGCCACTGCCTCTGGCAGCTCTTTGGGAAAGGTTTCTGAAGGGGCATGACGAGTTGTATTCAATCTATGTTCATTCACCGCCAACATTTGAAGCCAAATTTCCACCTTCATCCGTTTTTCATGGAAGACATATCCCAAGTCAGGTAAGCTCTTTTCTATGCTAAACATTCTTGTTTTATATTGGATTGATATTGAAATTATATGCCATACTTCCATTCTGTTGCTCGACATTTTAACTTTATTCTAGGGGCCTGATTGTCTGAATATAGTTATATTAACTTGCTTGGATAGTTTAAATTTTTTCTCTTCACTGTAATGCTCTTTATATGGACCTCCTTGCTGCTGCGAAGGTTCCAATTTAATGGGCGTTGGAAGTTGGAATGGATTATTGGTCGTTAAATGGTTCATTTTCATTTTCTTGACCAACTATGATTTATGTTTATTAGAATTGTTTTAGTTGATTTTTCTTTGGAGGAAATCATATGTTCTTTCTGTTATGATTACATGATTCAAGAAGTCAAGAACTTGTGTTGGCAACACATAGAAAAGTTCTGTTGAATATCAATATCATCTTAACTTATATGGAATTTGCTTTTAATCAAAATAGCAATAGTTCAAGAACAAGAATTGCACCACGAGGCTTTAAACTATGAAATTGCCACAAGTGGTGTAAGCCACCAATTGGAAGACAGTATAAAGTTTGAACCAGTTGTGCCAAACAGCACTTTCAGTATGTAAACTATTTTATTCCCTCATAATGTGATTTGGTAACATATAACTAGGAAGAGAAGAGAAACATTTTTTTTTAGCTAGGATTTTGTTTGTTTCACACTTGCAAGAAAAAGAAGTATAAGAATATTTAAGACAAGACTCTTGAAATATTCGCGTTTTACGGAAGAGGCCATAAGCTGACCCTCATTTTAATAAAGGAGATAAATCAATAGGTTTGACGATTGTGTGAAGAAACTAGGCACAGGGATTGGGGGTGAAGTGTTTGCAGTTTTCACAAATATGTATTGGATTCCTTCTGAGATGAAGATTCCCTTGAATTTGATGGCTGTAAGGCTCAAGTACGAACTTAGATGAGGAATTGGTTAGAAAATGCGAATGATTAGAATTGAAATCAGTAAGATGAATGCCATTCAGTGACAAGGTATGGAATTATTATATCAGGTCTTGATCAGTATTCTGGTTGTTCTTTGTTAAATTTGGAATTAAAGAGACCTAAAAGCCTTTATAATCAAGAATATGGGCAGGGATTTTGTTGGAAAATGCAAGGTTGTGATGGCTTAGGTGGTTAATTGAAGACTGATAATATTGTTGGGTTGCAATTACGCATGATGCAGTTCATTCAAATGAGGAAGAAACTAAAAAAGGTAATCCAATGCACAAAGCATCTCACACTTGTGGGCTTTGGGGAGGATTGATGTACACAACTTTACTCCTGCAATTTATTCAGATGAATTGTGATAATTTAGGAAAAAGGGGAAAACCTAACCATATACAGCTACAGGTAAGTTCTTACACTTGAACAAAGTATGGAACTCTTAATTTCTCATTAGCTGTGTTAGGGGGTTGTATAGAAATCTGTCTGCACATTAGGATGAAGTGTTAACTCATTAGCAATACCAGATAATGAGGCACAAGAAAATTCCTTCATGATGGTATATGGAACTATGGATATTTATTTGGTTACCTTCCATTGCCCTAAACCTAACCATGCCATGTCTAGGATTGCATTGAGCCATTGACTAAGTCTATTTTGGATAGTTTCCAACTGATCCATTTGAATTGTTATATGTAAGTTGAACCTCCTTTTACGATTATACTATGAAAGGCCAATATTGGGAAACAAAAATACACACTTTATTGGACAGCTGAAATGTACTGCTGCCTCTGAGATGGGGATCAGTACTGAGAAGAAATTCACTTTACTGTAATAGAGTTGCTAAGATAAATCATACATGCAATTGCCATTTTCCAGTACAGATGTAAGGCAGGCTTCCAGTCACTGTTAACTGTCTGTGATGGTGAAGGATTGAAGGGGCTACAAATTTGGTGCTTGTGACTGCCTTTTCAAATATGACTTATTGCAAATGAAAAAAAAAAAATATTAAAACAGTCATATTTGGAATTTGAGATGAGCAACAATACAAGATAAAGCCATCTTCATTCATTACATTGTTTCAAATAATTAAGTTGTTAAGCAATCTATGTGAACCTAAATAGATGATGAATGAAAAATGAAATTATGCCACTCTGTTTTCTCAAATTGTAGTTTGGCTCTTTTTCCTTGTTTCTTGAACACAACCGCTTCATACACCCTTGGTTTTTTTGGTTTTATTTGGATATTTTCTTACCCTATTTAACAGTTTCATCATTTGCTTTTATTGAGAATGTGAATATGAACCCCTCCAGGAAAATTGAATTACTCTTAAACTAGGAAGATTCATAATTGAAGAATGTTTCAAATTATACAATTTCACATAAAATGTAGACTTCTGCCGATCAGGGAAGCTTTATGTTTTGAAATAAGTGGTTAAAGTGTATGTTGGTTTAAATTCTGTTCTTTCTGGGTTACTATATGGCTGGCTTACTGTTTATCTGTTGTTCATCATGCAGATTTCTGAATGGGGTAAGATGAATATGTGTGATGCTGAAAGAAGGCTCCTTGCTAATGCATTGCTTGATATCTCTAATGAATGGTTCATTCTCCTATCTGAATCTTGCATTCCTCTGTACAATTTCAGTATCATCTATCACTACATTATGAAATCCAGATATAGCTTCATTGGTGCATTTGATGACCATGGTCCATATGGAAGAGGACGGTATAATGAAAGCATGGCACCTGAGGTGAATATCACCCATTGGCGAAAAGGTTCTCAGTGGTTTGAGATAAACCGAAGGCTTGGAGTTAAGATAGTGGAAGATACCACATACTACCCAAAATTTGAAAAATTCTGTAAGCCACATTGTTATGTTGATGAACATTATTTCCCCACCATGCTAACCATTCAAGCAGCACATCTCTTAGCAAATAGAAGCCTTACTTGGGTGGACTGGTCAAGGGGTGGAGCTCACCCGGCAACCTTTGGAAGATCAGATATAACAGAGGATTTTTTCAAAAGGATTTATGAAGGTCGGAACTGCACATACAACAATCAACCCTCTTCAATGTGTTTTCTTTTTGGGAGAAAATTTGCCCCAAGTGCTTTGGAGCCTCTGTTACGTATAGCACCTAAGGTTTTGGGCTTCTGATAAAAGACCACGTCAACTAATTTTCATCTGTGGAAAATAATCCTGGGGAACGTGCATGTGAGATTCATTATTTGCATCTTAATTGTTCTGTAAGAAGTATTGGTGATGGGTTGTGCTTTCTTGCTTGTATACTTCTTTTGCTTATCTCTTGTCCAAAAATATATATGTACAGGGAATGCTTTTAGCTAGTTTAGCTTGCATTATATCTTGACATTTTTGTGTTAGAGATCAGGATATCTAATTAATTTTTTGATTTTTTTTTTAATAAATAACAATCGGTAAACAAAACTCTCGAAACATAATGGCTCCATATTGCATTTCTCGTTGCAATCTCTGCCGTGCGCATCCAAGTTCATTTTGCTTATGCGCGTCGGCATGGAAACGGCCACCTCCACGGGGTCCTCATCTTGCTCCAATCCCTGTAGTGGCGTCAGTTGATGCTCCAGGCCCATCTTTTACAGGTATACCGATTGTCACACGAGAAGTGGAGCAATCGCATAAGGATAATAGGAAGGCATTGCCTGGCACCTTCTGCCCTACTGCCAAGGTCGGTTCCGGCCCCTGCTAAGTATGGAAGTGGCTCCATCAGCTCTTCATTTGGTTTTATCCCTGGCTAGGACCCAGTAAATTTTGATTAAAATTGAGAAATTAAATAAATCAATTTAATTTGATTTTTCAATTATATTTCAATTATTATTATTAAAAATTTTTAGATTTTCAATTTAATTTATTTAACTTATAATAAAATCAAACTAATCAAATCCAACTGAACTTAATCACAATGTATTATTTTTATATTTCTCCTTTTTTTTTATTTAAATAAGTAGGTATTATATAATTTAATATTATTAAACTCGGCTACTCTAACGACGAGATTGGATAAATGGGTTATAGATCAACACTATCCTCATTTTAATAATTATAATATTCAATTATATAAATTAAGTTACTTTTAATCACTTTTTAATCAATGCATTTAAATTATTTAAAGATTAATTTTAAATAATTTATTAAATAATTAATTATTTATATTTTAAATTTATTTATAAATTAAAAATATATTTTAAATCAAAAAATAAAAGTAAATAATAAAATCAAACATTTAATAAACTAATTAATACTGTACTAATTAAACTTAATTAATAGGGATGCTTTATATGATATGAATGCATTTTGACGTGGGTGGATGAGTCATATTGTTGTGACTACAACTCACCAACTACTGGCATTGCTTCTTATCTTATCATTATATTCAATAAAATACAAGAAGCTAATCAAGAAAACCAGAAATGGGAACTCATAAAATGCTATCTTTCTTTGAAAAGGCAAAATCTTTATAATCCCAACAGAGTATACAATTAAATTCATACCTTTTATATTAACCTATTCTCCTATAAAAGACGAGAGAGATCGAACCTGTAAAGTTTGGGATAGGATTCTAAATCTGATAGGATTTGCTTGTTGGGTGAGGCTTAATTCTAAATTAGGTTTAAATGGCATATAATAAAAAATTTTAGTAAATTAAAACAGAAAGTAAGTTATCAATATTCTAAAAAAAGTATCACATCCATATATTTTACAAAAATCTATAAATATCTATATTATGAGAAAAGTTCAAATTTATGTATGGAGTGAATTGCAAGCATACACCATCAATCGGTTACCACCATAAATAAGATTCCAACAGTTCAACTTCCAATTTCCTAAGAATAATAATTGAAGTTATACTTAGAAAGTGTTTGATTTAATTAATGAAAATTAGTTTATAAATTAATTTAAATTTATAAAAATTTAAAATTTAAAATTTAAAATTTGACCACCAAGCGTGATAATTTAGTGGTTAACTTAATGAGATGGCTTAATCTCACACCAGTTTAACTCTACGCATTAGTACGATGACTAAATATTGTCTTTGCATAAGAGTGCGATAGGAGACGGCGACGGACTGTTCAATGGTTCGTCTCATTGAGTGTTACGTTGAGTTCGGTGGTAGGTTTTTTCCTGAGGTTGAGTTAAATCGAAGACGTCAATCAGTGACTCCGAGTCTCGGGCTTAAAGGGGGTTTTGACTATTATACCGCAAGAGTCCTCATTTTTTTATTTAAAAAAAATTAAAAATTTAAATAGCTACTTGTTTAATTAAAACATTTATAAATGGCTGATAAGTAATTAATGTATTTAGTAAAAAATAATTTATAATCACATTTATAATTAAAATGACTAAAAATAATATTAAATGAGATTTATAATAAAATTTTAAAAATTAAATGAAAATAATATAATAAAATATTTTACTAAATTAGTCTATAAGTAAAAAGTTTATAAGTACTAAATGAAAAATTGATCTCTCTCTATTTATTTTTTTTAACTTATAAACTAAAAAAAATTATAACACAAACAAGTAAATTTTTTTTTAAATTTATAAATCAATTTGATGAATTTATAAATTAAGATAAAAATTCTTTTGATAACTGTTATTTCAATTTGATTAATTTTAATTTGATTTAAATTTAATGGTCAAAATTGTATATTTACTTAATTTAACTTGATTTAGAAATTAAATATACATTAAAAAATTATTTTTTTAATGAAAATAATTTATCTTAATTCAAATCAGATCAACTTAAAAATTGATTTTTTTTTAATTCGAGCAGGATGGTACGGTGTCCAACATAAGCCATTGTTATTGGTCGGTATTGATGCCAAGGCAACAGAAGGTTCTGGAAAGGCGTTGAACTGATGTGGGAAATAAGAAAAATGTCAAATCAATTGTACCAATATTCTTCTTTTAAAATTCAAAAAAAAAAAATAATGCCATTGCAAACGTGTCCTTTGCTTGTGGCCCTTTGAGTGCGGGCGCGTGGGACGAGATGAGCGTCGCTCATTTCTCGTGTTTCATGGAATCGCGCAATTTGTTGCGCTAAACATTCGTTCCCGGCTTCCCGCAATCAACTAAAATAAACCACCCACCAGGAAAACAAACTCACGCCTTTTACCGCTGATTTCTCCACGGAAATTGGAGCCCACCATGAGATGAAAAATAACACCGCGGAATTTCCATGTTTGGACACGCTCTATTTCCTGAGAGTATCGTTTCTTGGTCGTAGCCCCAAGAATCTGTTCCCATTAAACGGCACCGTAGCAAAGGAAAAAAAAAAAAAAAAATTCGAAAATGCAAGAGAGCTCCAGCCGTCACTTTCCATACGGTGACCTAGCTGTCGCTAGACCATTCCCCAGCCTGCATTCGGGCAGCTGCCCGTCCATATTTACCAATTTGCCCTAACCCTAGCCCGTCACAGTATAAAATGGCCGCACTATTACCCTTGCTTCTATACAAGCCAATCCGTCGCATTCCAAAATCTCTCAATAGATAGCGTTTCTATTCAAAATTCAAGAAGTCTCCAACCAAAGCTTCAAGGAAACAATGGCGGTTCTTTCCTGGACTTTTCTCATTGCTGTAATGGCTCTTCTACTTTCTGCGCTCTCTATTCAAGCCGCTGTTCCGGAGGCTGCTCCGGCTCCCGCTCCCATCGCTGCAGCTGGCTTGATCTCGCCTTCTTTTGGCTCTGCCTGCCTTGCGGCTGTCGTGGCGTTCTTCTTTGGCAAAGGGTTGAAGATCTGAGAAATAGGCGTAAGGATATTATTGATTTTTGAGATTTACTACTCATTTAGAGTTTATTGTCGGGTTTAGTAAGTAGTGTTGGATCTAGGCCGTTGGGAGTTGGTATATTTATATAAATATATAAGGTTTAAGGATTGTGAGAGTGAGATTTTACAGTTATGTAATATGTTTGGTGGTGCACAGATGGTTATGGATTGACTTATTATTATTATTATTATTATTATTATTATTATTATTATTATTATTATTATTATCACTGATTTTGTTTGGTTCCCTTTAATTTTTAGCTGATCTGATATTTATGGAGTTTAGATGAATTTTCTGTAATGATATTTCAATTTCAAGAATTAATAGGCATGGTAGCTCAATAGTCAGTGTTGCTTGAAGGGTTTCCTTCCTTTTTTCTAATATTGCCTTGTGGGTCCAACCGTCCAAGATTAAAATTGACACCCCATCTTCTCTGAAAAGGAAAATGTGGGTAGCATAAATAAACCCACTTGATTTAATAGTGTGCGCACTAATTTGATTTCCTCTGCTCTTAAGAAGTCTTTAGTATTTAATAATTTAAATTAATCTCGGCCATTGTTCATGTTTTATGCTGTAGGTAGTTTATTTAGTGCCAAGAAGTTGAATGTTGTGTTTTTTTAAATTTTTTGTTTTACTGAAAATGGTAATTGCATTTGGAAGATAATAATTATGAAACGGTTTATCATTTAGTTTTGTGGTTTGATAAAAAAAAAATTATAATTTAGTTATATTTTATTAAATTTTACCTTTGGTGTGTAGTTTAATTTCTTTCATAAAAAAGTGAGTAGTTTAATTCATGTAGTTATAATATTTGTAATAATTTATTCTCTTAACTTTAGTTAATTAATTTAATTATATGATTGATTAATGATAAATTTTAATAGAATAATTTTTATTAAAAAAATAATAAATATTAATTTATTTTTATAAAAACTTAAATTAAGGACTAAATTACAAGATATCCATAATCATGGTTAAATGTAATTAACTTCACCTATTAACATGAATTTAATATTTAACAAAATTAAATAGTAAAAAATAATTTATATAATTAAGCTCAATTAATTTGAAATTAAGACTTGTTGCATTGTTAATTGTGATTACAATATGCTCCTGGCTTTCCACTTTGTAACACTTGGGTCGGTTGAAACTTGATAGTGATGAAGAGATTTTTTTTTTTTTTTTTTTTGGGTAAGTTGGTTTTCAAGGGATTTGATTGAGCAAAATTATATCAGATGTGGGTCTGCATCCAATTAAAAATATTTTATCCCAAACACGTCACAAGGAACCAACCAGTATTTAAAAGCCACGCTGTGGCTCTTCAAGTGATTAGAGAAGAACAAAGTGATGCAAAGCAGTTAAACGTCACTCTCTAATTGGGCTACCACTTGAGGGCCCGTTTGCAATGCCCGTAAGGTCTGCTTTCCCAATAATTGAAAGGAAAACACAGCAGCGGTAATAATTAGTACGTATGGGGTAAGGAATAAAGATGAACTTCGCCCTTTTACTTTTTTTAAAGTCTAATTTTTGAACTTTTTGTTCATTTTAGGACCAAATATGCCGTAACATTTGACGGAAAAATGATGTGTAAGATACACGCGTCAACACATTTGACTTGGCGAATAAGATTTTGAATCACATTAACCCATCTTTGCTTATGGGTCTTGCTCTTGCGCTGACTGTAAAGACCTCGTGCAATTTTAACGCCTAAATATACTTCTTCAGAGCTTTCCCATTCTTTTACATGTGGCCATAGTGTCGCTTAGGGATGGCAATGAGTTCGCATTCTTAAGTATTTAATTCAATTTAATTTTTTTAAAATAAATTTAAATTTAAAAAATAATATTTATGTTGATTCAGATTCTATATATTTAATATTTACCACTTAAGTTCATTTATAAATAATTAATTATAAATATATTTTGATAATAATACTCATAAATTTTTTATATAGCATATGTTATAAGTGTATTTCAAAAAGTTTTGTCTTCTGTTGCTTAAGAATAAACTTTTATAGTAGCTTATGAGTAGATTCTTGTTATTAAGGTTATATAGAGCAAGTAATGGGGTTGACCTCGGAGGTATAAAAATTGAGCCAAAAGTTCAATTCAAGTGCAAATCAGTTGACCCCTCTTACGTGTGAGAAAAGATACAGTATCAACATAATTTTTACTATTTTAAATTTATTTTTTAATTAATTATGTTTAAAATTTTTTAATTTAATTTCTAAACTTACCTATTTTATCTCCTTACATCTAACAAGTTTTTTTGACTATCAGGAGATTTTATTAACATTACTAAACTGATTTCACTATTCCAAAACTGATTTTTCTCTTCTCAATTCATATTTGCTATTTAATTTTCTCTGCAGTAAGAGTGAATATTCGATTTATCAAACCAAGCCGAATCGAATTTTAAGTTAATTAAAATTTTAACCGCCTTTAATTGTATTAACCAAACCAAAATAAAGAGAAAATTAAATCTAATTAAAATAAAAAATATTCAATCGATTATTGATTATAACAGAATTAATAAAAAATATATATTTTTATATTATTAATTAATTATTAATAAAAATATATTTTAATCTTTCTATTTATAAAAATAATAAAATTAATTTAATGTTAATAAAAGAATAATTACAAATTAAATATTATTAGTAAAATTATAAAAATAATAATTATAAATATTATATTATTAATAAAATATAATTAATATATTAATTAAATTAATTCAGTTATAAATTAAAAGATACTAAACCAAAAATAAAAAATTTTTAGAATGACTAACCAAAAAATTACATCAAATTAAACTCATTTTTATCAAAATAATTAAATTTTATCGATTCAATTTAATTACTAAATTATAACTAAATAATGCACGTCACTAGCTAACATTACTATTGCTGGCTATAAATAGGCTTCACATTACTATTTGCTACATTTTATTTCAACTTCACGGTTAAACATAATTACAACATTATATTCTAAATAAATAGAATTTAAATATTTTTTAAAAATATTAAAATTTTAAAATATAAATTATTAATAAAAAATATATTTGATAAAATATTTAATTTATTCCCGTGTTTATTAGAAAAGTTCAATTTAAATTATTTTTAATTTTTATCTAAATTAGCTTAAAAGTTTCGATTTAAATTTAATTTAGCTCAAAAATTAAAATTTATGACCTAAATTCTTTGATTTCTCGATTCAAATAAAAAAAATTAAGAAATTTAATTTCTTAATTTTAAAACTAAATTTTTTAATTTCTTAATTTAAGCCTAAAAATTAAGAAGTTTAATTTCTTGATTTTCTTAATTTTTAGGTTAAATTAAGTTTAAATTAAAATTTCTGAATTAAATTAAACAAAAAGTTAAAAATGAATTAAATTAAGTCAAACATATTTTATCTAGATTATTAATTAAAATATATATAATTAAATAGTTCAGGTACTATTTAAGTAATATTAAATCGAATTTAGATGGATTCAGTTATTAAAATACTAATCGAATTTAAATTTGAGTAGGCAATTTTCGGAAATACCATTGCAATCTCTAATTGTAGTCTCATCGCAGACCCATTAAACAACACCTAAGTTCAGCAGTGGCAAAGAAAATGGGAATACACAGTAAACAAGAGAGATTTGAGGTGGAGAAATATCATTTCTTGATATGTGTTTCCATGACAACACTCTTGGCAATTCCAACAACAAGCCAATTTTGCCTTAGCAGCTAAAATAACACAGCAACAATTTTATTCCTTAAATATTTTTTTACCAATTATTCAAATGAAGTCATATGGGAACAACTGAGATGGCAGAGACTCAAATCAAACCATTTTGACATTTTGAAGGAAATAAAGAGGGAAAAGAAAATAAAGGAAGAAATTAAGATTTAGAGCAAAATTTTTACGTTAGAAATTGTAAAGGAAGCAAACCCATGTCTAATATGATTTCAAAAATTGAGAAAAAAATTAGGAAAAAGGATGATAGAGTAAAGTAAAAAAATCCCAGAAAGGAATAGTTACAGAGCTCAATATTAGTACTACATAGGACGAATAGCCTCTTTCCATGGCAGCCTCCTTCCATTACGTCTGTAGTCGCCGCCACGGTGCTAGGCTTGCTCCATCCGACCAATTTCACAATTAGGGTTCCAAGCATTCTCTAGACTGTGAACAGTGAGCTTTCTTTTTAATATGGGTTTGGTGCAGAGATCAAAGGGAGATGCATGGAATGGACAAAGAAAATTTTTTGAAGAAAAGAGATCAAACCCTGGAGTTTTATTTTTTTTTAAAGATATTTAAGCTCTTTCTATATGGCAATTTTTTTTTAATGAAAATTATTTTTTAAGTAAATGTATTCCACAAAAGTATTTTTTATTAGTTGATTGTAATATTAAAAGGGTGTTTTGCCAATCAGGGGTAACGTGGTCGATTTTCCTTCATCTTTAAGGTATAAGAAGCGAAGATATCTCGAGTACGAGTCTCTTCAACTACCCATTCTAAGATAATTTATTATTTAGTCTATTGGGCCTTCATTGAATCTAAAAAAAAGAGGCGTTTGATTTTATTTATAAGTAAGTCAAATAAATAAAAAGTCATAAATAGATTAATTTTTATTTAGCTTATAAATTAAAAAAAAAAGGGTCAATTGTATAGAAAATATCAAATATTTGGCCCAATTCACATTTATATTCACAACTTCAATTTGTGTAAACTGGTCAAACCTTTAAAATTTTTTCACAATTGTATCCAGGTGAGTGAAATTGAATTTGAAAAGTTAACAATAAATTACAGTATAATGCCTAAAATTTTATTTGATTAATAAATAAAAGTTTTGGATATAATCATAATTTACGGTGAATGTTTGGTATTTTTAGTCCGTTAATTAAATTTAAAAAAAAAATATATCTCATATTTATTTTTAATTAAAATTTTATACCAAAAAATATTTTTACTAATTGAAATTAGTGTAATTATTTTTTTAAATCAAGCCAAATAGATCCATATATCTAAATATAAAATGTAAAATAAGTTGATACTTCTTTACACAACAATCTTGAAAAAAATATATAATTGAAAAGAATGTATCTCAAATCAATTATAACATTCATTAAATAAAATGTGTATTTTATAAATAATTTATTTTGATTAACATATATATTTTATTTAATGAATGCTACAATTCATGATAAATTGGGTTTAAACAAAAAATTTTTATCTATTTTTTTTCTTTTTCTTTTTCCTAGTTAAGAGAGTATTAGAATCACATAACTATGCATATTATTGCATTGAGTTTTTTTTTTCTTTTATTTCTCTTCAATCAAAATTCAAACTCATTAATGGGTTTTTCAAACATTTAGTAAAAAATTAGTTAATTTATCATTAATTATAGCATTTATTAAATAAAATATACATATTAATTAGAATAAATTATATATAAAATACACATTTTATTTAATTAATGCTACAATTCATATGGGATATATTTTTTTTAATTATATATTATTTTAAAATTTGCTTTAAATTGTGGTGAAAATACTTTGTAAAAAAACATATGAATTAATAAAAATATTTTTTAGTATAAAATTTCAAAATTGCTTTAAATTGGGGTGAAAACACTTTGTAAAAACATATGAATTAATAAAAATATTTTTTAGTATAAAATTTCAAAATTGCTTTATTTTATATTTTATATTTGGATACGTAGATTTATTTGGCTTAATTCAAAGATAATTACGTTAATTTCAATCAATAAAAATATTTTTTAGTACAAAATTTCAATTAAAAATAACTATAAAATATATTTTCTTTTTAATATAAAGTTTAATCAATTGATTAAAAATACCAAATATTAACGTTAAATATTGATTATATTCAAAATTTTTATTTGTTAATCAAATAAAATTTCAGGTATTAAAATCCATTAAACTTTTTTTAAGCAAAATCTATTAAACCGATTCTATTTAAAATCAACAAAACCAATTTATTTGATTCTGTCCAAAATCAAAGTTTTTAATAAAATAGAAAAAAAATTCAATCATTAAATTTATAAAAATCAAAATTAAATCGAAATTAAAAGAAAAATCAAGGATTTTGTTATTAAATTCAATAATTGGCTTGCAATGTGTAAGGTATTAACTTTTTTTTTTTTTGTCACTTTTCTAAATATAAATATGGATGATATTTGTCTTTGAAGTCATTATTGCAAAGATGGTTTTAATTTTAATGCTGCTCCATTACTATTATTTAAATTTAGATTTAAGTACGAGGTTTTCATTTACGACTTGCTTTGATAGAGTAAGAAATCAAAAAAGGAAAAAAAAAAAAATGATTACCCTCCATGCCTTGCAGTCGTTTTAGAGAGGCTTGAATTTTTACATTTTATTTTTTTTATATGTTCTTGTTTGAATTGATTAAAAAATAATTTACTTTCAATTAAATAAAATATTTTTATATAAAATTTTAATTAAAAATAAATATAAATATACTTTTTATGTTAAATAATTAATATTTAAATATAAAATTTAAAATAATAAATTATTTTATTAATAAAATAAAACTTTATGTATTAAATTATAATTTACTATTAGCTTTTTTTTAATTCATTTATTGCTTTATACACACTCTAACAAATGCTAAAGGTTTAACAGTTTTCACACATAATTTAAAAAAAAAAAATGTCACGACCCAACCTATGGGCCGGACCGGCACTAGGACCTGGGCCAGCCTAAAGCCCCCGAGGCCCGTAGTAAGCCTAACTGTTCATTTACCCAATGCTGAGGCCCATTTGGGCCCAATTTCAAGAAAACAAACGGACAGAGTCCGGCCATAAAATGGACTTACCAACGGGGAGTTTTTGACTCACCCGACCTGTAAACACAATAAACAATCCATTGGGGAGCTCAGCTCACCCTCCACATACTCATCAACATAATAATAAATGGGAGCTCAGCTCCCTCATCAAATCCATCAAAACAGACTTAAAATATTAAGTTTACAGGTCCAACATGATAATAATATTACAGACCAAATTCAAATAATTACTGCTAACACATGCGGAAATTCTAGGAGTAAATAAAATTACACAAATATCGATAAACAACCTGCGAAGTATAAAAGCAGGTTAACCCAGAATAAAATATCCTCCTGCGGCCTATAAAAATTTTTGAACAGGAGTGAGCGTTCGACTCAGAGAGTAAAATATCAATTTTAACCATAATCTCTATAACTATCTGTAACTAATGCACCCTGTAGAGTGAAATGCAACATCAATATCATATTCACATCATAGCATCAAAAAGGTAATTTGGAGCACTCACACACCCTGTAGCATCAATCATAATATATTGGGAGCTGATCCCCTATACAGCTCTTTTAAATCCAACCTAGTGCCAGCGAAGAACTCAAGCCGGACTTTCGCTTAATAAACCAAATCGAGGGTCCCAGCGAAGAACTCAAGCCGTGACTACCCCTCGAAGGAACGGGTCCCAGCGAAGAACTCAAGCCGTGACTACCCCGTCTTATCCATAGTCCACACCACATCACACGCACACCAACGCACGCACACTGCTCCAAATTACCACAACAACACTCATGGCACATTAACAGTTATGAATGCAACATAAATCGTGCCTAGAGTTTAACTACATAAATATATGCATATAAGTGATGCATGGGCATGCTGAACATATAATAATATCGAAATTACAATTAAAATTAATATTTTACTCACAAACTTGACAAATTCTTGTGGCTGGCGGAGGAAGAAGGTCATCGCTCACACGACAATTACATTACATCTATTTAATAAAAATCACACAATACAAACAAAGAAAAGATCAAGCACGTCCTAAGTCGTAGAAAATCCTGCAGAGTCTCCCTATACATAGGACCTACCCAACCTGCAAAAGGGCTAAAAACGCACTTCTATATTCACAATCCATATATCAACAGTTCAATCATATCACACAGCCCCTCCTGGGCCCATCAAATCAATCATCCATCACAATACGCAAAATTTCAATTTAGTCCTTATTATTGATCATTTTTGCAAAAACTGCCCAAATAAGCTCTAAAAATTATAAAACTTTGCCCCGCGGTCCTTAGCAATATTACTAAGCTATTGCAAAAAGAATCGTAATTTTCTAAGCTACCACGAATATTTTATGGATTTTTAATCCTATTTAAGCACTAGAAAACTATGAAAAAAATAAGGTTCGGGTTTACCTTTGCCGATTCCGACTTCGGGAACGCGCTCGGGACGTCTGACAATGGGGGGCTAGCCAAAACCTCGGTCCAATTTGGAGATGCAGACCCGGTCAACTGTCGAATTTCCGCGAATCGAGGATACCTACACGAAGCCCATAACACGGGGGTTAGTACATAAATTTTTCAGAATTTTCTAAGCTCATTTAATGGTCGAAAATACACTGCGAAGTTTAGTGGGACCCACCGAAAAACGGTGTCGGAAAAATTCGAAATTTATGTCGTTGCGAAGCTCTCGACGAATGGAGCGTGCTGGTGGCCTCGGTTTCCTTGTGGCATTCACGGTTTTCTAGAAATCTAGCCCAAAAGTCGAAATGGGCTAAAATCTTCCCGAGCAAAAATCGGACAATCCGCTCGATGGATTTCGGCGTTCTTGGTGTCTATGGAAAGCTCTCGCCGAGTAGATGATTTTGGACACAAGACCCGGTCCAATCGGTGGCCGGATCGGCCGGATTTGGCCGGGGAAGCTGGAGCGGCGCAGACGCAGGGGCGCGTTGTGCGCGTTTCGTGTCGGCGGCCGGCCACGATCAATGGGCGGCGGCCGGCCGGGCTGGCGGCACCGCCTGGTCGGGGTGAGAGGAGAGAGAAACGAGAGAGAGAAGAGGGGAGGGAGCGTCGCGCGCGGGAGGAAGAAAAAGAGAAGAGACCGGTCCGATTCGACCGGTCCGATCCGATCCGGTTCGATTAGGCCGGTTCGATTCAGGACACAAAATTTTGAATTTTTACTCTGCCTCGGGACCGAAAACGAGGTCCAAAAATTCTGAAAAAATTTCATAAAACTCAGAAAAATACGTAGACTCCAAATATATTTTTAGTTTTGCCACGTGGTCTTTAAATTAATTTTTAAAAATCATCAAAGTTTATATTTTCGGAAAATCGAACCCGATTTTTAAAATCCGAAAAATCTCAAAAAAATTCCTAAAATTCAAATAAAATCAAAATACCAAAAATACTCATAAATAATAAAATTTTGGGGTGTTACATTCTCCCCCCCTTACAGAAAATTCGTCCTCGAATTTTTACACAAGGCAGAATAAAGCACATGATTATACATTGAACAAATAAGGGTACTTGCTACGCATGTCCCGTTCTGACTCCAGTGCACTCTTCCACCGACTGACTCCTCCACAAAACCTTAACCATAGGGATCTGTTTTGATCTCAGCTGTCTCACTTGGTAGTCCACTATGGCTACAGGCTGCTCCTCAAATGTCAAATTTTCTTTTAGCTTTATCACATCCGGCTGCAGTACATGAGAAGGATCGGGAATGTATTTCCTGAGCATGGAGATGTGAAACACGGGATGAACGTGAGAGAGGTTGGGTGGTAGCTCCAACCGGTAGGCAACTGCTCCTACTCTATCCGTAACCTCAAAAGGTCCAATATACCGAGGTGCCAACTTGCCCTTCTTTCCAAATCTCATGACTCCCTTCATTGGAGAAACCTTCAGGAATACATAGTCGCCCACTGCAAACTCCACATCCCTCCGTCTGGGGTCTGCATAACTCTTCTGCTGTCACGAAAGTCTGCTTGATCGTTCTCGATTAAAGGAACTACCTTTGAAGTGTACTGCACTAGGTCTACATCATGCACCTTCGCTTCCCCCATTTCTGTCCAACACAGAGGAGACCTACACTTTCTTCCATATAGTGCCTCATAGGGTGCCATCCCTATGCTGGAGTGATAACTGTTGTTATAGGCAAACTCCACTAAAGCTAGCTGCTCATCCCATTGACCTCCAAAATCCAAGACACTCATGCGAAGCATGTCTTCCAGTGTTTGGATTGTCCTTTCGGACTGTCCGTCTGTCTGAGGGTGGAAGGCTGTACTGAAGTTCAACTGTGTGCCAAGAGCCTCCTGCAACTTTCTCCAAAATCGAGAAGTGAACTGGGGCCCTCTGTCAGATATTATGGAAGCCGGAACTCCATGCAATCTGACTATTTCTCGAATGTAGAGCCGGGCATACTGTGCCACAGAATATGTAGTCTTCACAGGTAAGAAGTGAGCTGATTTGGTCAAGCGGTCTACAATTACCCATATCGAATCATATCCTCGCGTGGTACGAGGCAACCCAGTCACAAAATCCATAGTGATCATTTCCCACTTCCATTCTGGGATAGGGAGCTCTTGCAGCTTCCCTGACGGTCTCTGGTGTTCAAACTTCACCTTCTGACAAGTCAAGCACTTGGGCACAAAGCCTGCAATGTCTCTCTTCATGCCATTCCACCAATAGCTATCTTTCACATCATGGTACATCTTGGTGGAACCTGGGTGGACACTGTACAGTGTGTAGTGTGCCTCTCGCATGATTTCATTCCTGAGGTTGTCCACATCGGGCACACATATCCTAGAACCTTGTACTAGGGCACCATCATTGGCAAATCCAAACTCACCACCTTCACCTTGCTGTACTCTTTCTATGATCTTCATCAATTGTTGGTCTCTGTGCTGGGAAACTCTAACTCTGTCCCTCAAGTCTAGCCTTACTGAAAAGTGAGCCAACAATACCCCCTCATCTGAAAGATCTAGGATTAAACCTTGATCCATCAACTCATGTACCTCCTGAATCAATGGTCTCTTCTCTACTGAAATGTGCGCCAAATCGCTGTAAGATTTTCTCGCTCAAGGCATCTGCTACAACATTGGCCTTCCTGTGGTGGTACCGATGGTGCAATCATAGTCTTCGTAAGCTCCATCCATCTCCTCTGTCAAGTTTAAGTCCTCTGTTGGAAGATGTACTTTAAACTCTTGTGGTCGGTGTATATCTCGCACACTTCGCCATACAGTAGTGTCTCCAGATTTTCAAGCAAAGATTACACCGCCATTTCCAAATCATGGGTGGGGTAGTTACGCTCATGCCTCTTCACCGCCTTGAAGCATAAGCCACTACCTTTCCATTCTCGCATCAAAACACACCCTAGGCCAACTCGAGGCGTCACAATACACGGTGTATCCTTCACCACTCACGGTAGTGTCAACACAGGGCGGTGGTTAGACACTCCTTAAGCTTTTGGAAACTCTCCTCACAATCATCCGTCCAAATGAATGGAACATTCTTCCCGGTCAACTTAGTTAGGGAGCCGCTATCCCGAGAAATCTTGCACAAAACGCTCAGTAGTAGCTAAACCCGTAAAACTTCGCACCTCGGTGGATCATGTAGGCCTAAGCCAATCGATTCTGACTTCAATTTTCTTGGGATCCACTTGAATACCGTCTCTAGAAACCACGTGTCCCAAGAATGAGATGCTTTCTAGCCAAAATTCACATTTCGAAAATTTGGCGTATAGTTGGTGCTCCCTCAACGTCTGCAACACCATCCTCAAGTGCCACACGTGTTCTTCCTCGGTCCGAGAGTACACCAAAATGTCATCTATGAATACGATGACAAAACGGTCCAAAAATGGCTTGAACACCCTGTTCATCAAGTCCATGAAGGCTGTTGGTGCATTAGTGAGTCCAAAAGACATCACCAAGAACTCATAATGACCATATCTTGTCCTGAAAGCCGTTTTGGACACGTCCTCATTCCTGATTCTCAACTGATGGTAGCCTGATCGCAGGTCTATCTTGGAAAAGAATCTAGCTCCTTGGAGCTGATCAAACAGATCATCAATCCGAGGAAGTGGATACTTGTTCTTCACTGTCACTTTGTTCAACTGTCTGTAGTCAATGCACAACCTCAATGACCCATCCTTCTTTCTCACAAATAGAACAGGAGCAACCCAGGGTGAAGTGCTCGGACGTATGAAACCCTTGTCCAAAAGCTCCTGTAGTTGCTCCTTCAGCTCTTTCACTCACTGGTGCCATCCTGTAAGGTGGCATGGATATGGGGTTTGTACCCGGCACAACATCAAAACAAAACTCTATTTCCCTTCCTGGTGGCAACCCTGGAAGCTCCTCTGGGAAGACATCCATAAATTCTCTGACAACAGGAACATTTTCCATGCTGACACCTTCTACAGATGTATCTCTCACCAATGCCAAATACCCTTGGCATCCCCGCCTCAACATTTTTCTAGCACTAATTGCTGACACCAAATTATACGGAGCCACGCTCCTGTCACCATCAAAGCTAAACTCTTCCACACCAGGTATGTGGAAGTATACCTTTTTGTTCCTGCAGTCTAAGGTGGCATAATGAGTTGCCAACCACCCATCCCCGTGATTACATCGAAATCCATTACTGGTAGAGGAACCAAGTCTGCTGGGAGGATCTTTCCATCCACTACCACTGGGCTACCCGGAAATACCATGTCTACATCTATGTTGTCACTAAGTGGGGTAGCTACTGACAAAGGGCACTCTAAAGTTGTAGGGTTTCTACCCAACCTCATGGCAAACACAGGGGAGACAAATGAGTGCGTAGCACCCGGATCTATCAAAACACGAGCCTCATAAGAACAGACCAGAAGAATACCTGCCACAACTGCATTTGAAGCTTGAGCATCCTGGTGGGTCAGGGTGAAAACCCGAGCTTAACCCCTACCCTGAGTGGCAGAACCATGATACTGACTTCTACCTCCTGATCTGCCTCCAAATCCCCGTCCCCCTTGTCCTCGGCCCTGTTGGCCATCGAATCGATCGCCGCCATGTTGGAAGCGCCGGATACAAGCCGAGGAACATTCGCAATGTAACCCCGTGACCCCATCCGTGGCTCGGCGAACATGGGGCATTCTCAGAGCAAAGTGACCCGGTTGGCCACACCTGAAGCATACTCCTGATCCCATCAAACAAGGTCCTGAATGTCCTCTTCCACACTGTGTACAAGGTGCCAAGGAGGATCCTGAGCTGCACCAATCGCTGCATTCTCGAATCGTGACCACCGCCGATCCGCACTGTTCAATCCTCGTGGTTTGTGTCTAAAACCACTTTTCTTGTTCCTACTCTTTCCTCTGTAATTACTCTGGCCACCACTATCCGAGTACCCATGGAAGGGACACCGAGGAACCTCTCGCCTGCTTTTTCTTTGCTATTCATTGTCATCTACAAAGATAATCGATCTCAATCTGTCTAGCTCGGTCAACCACCACATCAAAAGACTGATCGGACATCATGGCCGAGTTCGCATATCTCTGTCAAGCCCCTTTAGGAATCTTTTCACCTTCATAGTCTCTCAGAGATACTGCCAGAGGGGCATATCTCGCTCAATTCCGAAATTCTCAGAGCATATTCATCTGCTGCACTGCCATTCTGTCTTAAGGCCTCAAAGGCCCACTGCTTCTGATCTCTGAAACTTTCTGGCACAAACCGGTTGATAAAAAGTTCCACAAACTGAGCCCATGTCAAACCCTCCATCCGGGGTAACACGTAGTCATTCATCCATTGCCTAGGCATGGGCCCCATGACGTGCTGCATACACTCTATCAATCTTCTATCAGTCAACTGTAATTCTGTTCCTGCCTGTCTGCAGGAATCCAAAAACCGATATGCATCGTCTGACACATCATAGGTACCAGGCACCAACTTCTTGAAATTTATGATCTGTTTGTAAGATTCCTCTCTTGGTGCGGTGGACTGCTGCTGCTGTGGAGGGTGGACCATATACTGCGCCATCATGTCGATGGTTCTCTGCAGACCAGCTAGAGTAGCTGCCATGGGGTCCATAGGACCCTGTGCCATGAAAGACTGTTCCTGAACTGTGGGTAGCTGCTCTTCTACTTGAGCAGCTCTAGGCCTCCTACCCCGCCTCCTCGGGGCAGGCGCCTCATCCTGTGCTGACACCTCGTCAGGCACATCTGGCTCTGGTGCAGTGGCAGCTCTCCTGCTTCTACGCATTTTCCTGAAATTCAGCAGCATTAGCCCACAAAATTCAAAACTGCACATTACACAGCTCTATAGACTCATATTTATACATAACATATGGAGCAGAAACTAGAAGCAAAGATGACAATGCAAGACGAATGTGGACCCTATATTTCCGCATGTGACTCCTAGTAGACTCTTCCCAACACTTTAGACAACATTCCCTAAGAATCTGGAGCCTAAGCTCTGATACCACATTTGTCACGACCCAACCTATGGGCCGGACCGGCACTAGGACCTGGGCCAGCCTAAAGCCCCCGAGGCCCGTAGTAAGCCTAACTGTTCATTTACCCAATGCTGAGGCCCATTTGGGCCCAATTTCAAGAAAACAAACGGACAGAGTCCGGCCATAAAATGGACTTACCAACGGGGAGTTTTTGACTCACCCGACCTGTAAACACAATAAACAATCCATTGGGGAGCTCAGCTCACCCTCCACATACTCATCAACATAATAATAAATGGGAGCTCAGCTCCCTCATCCAATCCATCAAAACAGACTTAAAATATTAAGTTTATAGGTCCAACATGATAATAATATTACAGACCAAATTCAAATAATTACTGCTAACACATGCGGAAATTCTAGGAGTAAATAAAATTACACAAATATCGATAAACAACCTGCGAAGTATAAAAGCAGGTTAACCCAGAATAAAATATCCTCCTGCGGCCTGTAAAAATTTTTGAACAGGAGTGAGCGTTCGACTCAGAGAGTAAAATATCAATTTTAACCATAATCTCTATAACTATCTGTAACTATTGCACCCTGTAGAGTGAAATGCAACATCAACATCATATTCACATCATAGTATCAAAAAGGTAATTTGGAGCACTCACACACCCTGTAGCATCAATCATAATATATTGAGAGCTGATCCCCTATACAGCTCTCTTAAATCCAACCTGGTGCCAGCGAAGAACTCAAGCCGGACTTTCGCTTAATAAACCAAATCGAGGGTCCCAGCGAAGAACTCAAGCCGTGACTACCCCTCGAAGGAACGGGTCCCAGCGAAGAACTCAAGCCGTGACTACCCCGTCCTATCCATAGTCCACACCACATCACACGCACGCCAACGCACGCACACTACTCCAAATTACCACAACAACACTCATGGCACATTAACAGTTATGAATGCAAAATAATTCGTGCCTAGAGTTTAACTACATAAATATATGCATATAAGTGATGCATGGGCATGCTGAACATATAATAATATCGAAATTACAATTAAAATTAATATTTTACTCACAAACTTGACGATAAATTACTGTGGCGGCTGGGCGGAGGAAGAAGGTTGTCCCGGCTCACCTGATAATTACATTACATCTATTTAATAAATTTGACTCAATACAAACAAAGAAAAAGATCAAGTACGTCCTAAGTCGTGCCGAAAATCCGGCAGAGTCTCCCCTATACCTAGGACCTACCCAACCTGCAAAAGGGCTAAAAACGCACTTCTATATTCACAATCCATATATCAACAGTTCAATCATATCACACAGCCCCTCCTGGGCCCATCAAATCAATCATCCATCACAATACGCAAAATTTCAATTTAGTCCTTATTATTGATCATTTTTGTAAAAACTGCCCAAACAAGCTCTAAAAATTATAAAACTTTGCCCCGCGGTCCTTAGCAATATTACTAAGCTATTGCAAAAAGAATCGTAATTTTCTAAGCTACCACGAATATTTTATGGATTTTTAATCCTATTTAAGACCTAGAAAATTACGAAAAAAATAAGGTTTGGGTTTACCTTTGCCGATTCCGACTTCGGGAACGCGCTCGGGACGTCTGACAATGGGGGGCTAGCCAAAACCTCGGTCCAATTCGGAGACTTTTCCAGAACAGTCCATGCGCCCAAATTTGCGCATCTTGGTCAATCGCCGAATTTCCGCGAATCGAGGATACCTACACGAAGCCCATAACATGGGGGTTAGTACATAAATTTTTCAAAATTTTCTAAGCTCATTTAATGGTCGAAAATACACTGCGAAGTTCCGTGGGACCTACCGAAAAACGGTGTCGGAAAAATTCGAAATTTATGTCGTTGCGAAGCTCTCGACGAATGGAGCGTGCTGGTGGCCTCGGTTTCCTTGTGGGATTCACTGCCGAGAAATCTAGCCCAAAAGTCGAAATGGGCTAAAATCTTCCCGAGCAAAAATCGGACAATCCGCTCGATGGATTTCGGCGTTCTTGGTGTCTATGGAAAGCTCTCGCCGAGTAGATGATTTTGGACACAAGACCCGGTCCAATCGGTGGCCGGATCGGCCGGATTTGGCCGGGGAAGCTGGAACAGCGCGCCTTGGGGCGTTCGAGCACGCTTTTTCGCCGGGCGGCACGGCCATTGGTCAATGGAGGCGCCGGCCTGGCCGGGTGGCGCCGGCCGGTATCGGTGGAGAGGAGAGAGAAACGAGAGAGAGAAGAGGGGAGGGAGCGTCGCGCGCGGGAGGAAGAAAAAGAGAAGAGACCGGTCCGATTCGATCGGTCCGATCCGATCCGGTTCGATTCGGCCGGTTCGATTCAGGACACAAAATTTTGAATTTTTACTCTGCCTCGGGACCGAAAACGAGGTCCAAAAATTCCGAAAAAATTCCATAAAACTCAGAAAAATACGTAGACTCCAAATATATTTTTAGTTTTGCCACGTGGTCTTTAAATTAATTTTTAAAAATCATCAAAATTTATATTTTCGGAAAATCGAACCCGATTTTTAAAATCCGAAAAATCTCAAAAAAATTCTTAAAATTCAAATAAAATCAAAATACCAAAAATACTCATAAATAATAAAATTTTGGGGTGTTACAAAAAAAATTGAATATCAACTTGTAAATTCGGGTAAAATTTTGGCATTTTTCATCACCTAACAAAAATTTAAGAAGCAAATTTGATCTTTCTTCCTTGGGTAATGCAATTTACTTGGAACTTCATGGCAAAGCCAACTGCAAAATTACTTTAAATATCTTCTGAGTAGGAATAAAAAAAAAATTAATGAGAATATGACGCATTAATTGGTCCATTAATTTAATAAAAAAATCCATTAATTATTTTTAAATTAATAAATTAAATTAAATTTCTATTAATTCAAATTTAAATTTCATTAAAACTCTTTAATGATACTTATAATCTAAAAAATATTGTTAATATTTATGATGATGATGATTATAACTATTATTATTAAACGAAAGTAATTGATTTAATTTAGTTTTTTTTTTATATTTTTAATCAATAACTCGATTTTTTATTTTTTATCTTGCTCACTCTTACATATATATATAGTTTTTTTTAACATGTTTCTAGTTATTGTTTCGCGTACGAAACTTTTTAACCCATTTTCTGGCTGTAACCATTTTGTTTCACCAGCAACCTTTTTTTTTAGTATAATTTACTAAGCTGTCCATGAGAATAGTAAACCCGATAAGATAAAATTTAAACTCTTTGATGCCTTTTTTACGGTTAAGATATCTTTGTAAACAAAGTGATAATGCTTTTGAGCATCTTGAAATTCTCCATTGGAATGATCACAAATGTGTTTGTCGCCATCTACTTATTCTATCAGAATAGCTCCCCAATGCGTATCACTTGCAAAATTATAGATTACTTCAAATCGTATAACAAAAATCTAGATTATGACTACCGAAACAAATTAATATTAGCGGAGTTATTGAACAAATTAACATTTATAGGATTTTATTAAAATGAGAAAAAAAAAGCATAAGTAACCGTAGCATGCCGCGGGTTAACACAACACACACGTATATATTATGCAGAGTTAAATAATTAAAATATATTGTATTAATATAAAAAAAAACTTATAACTATATTGTAATTGATGATGATAATAAAAATAATGGAAAAAATAAATCCCATTAAATTAATATATATAGAAGTTAGAAAAGAAAAAAAAAATGAGAGTGACTAATTTTATTGAATTTTGGCTCATTAAATATAAAATTAACTAAAAACAACAATATCAACCTTTTCAATAATACAAATATTGTTAGAGTTTATGAAAATTTTATTAAATACTTATTTTATTAGAATTTTGTTGAAATTCAATTATTATTTTTAAAATGTAAAATCTTTTAAATGTCTTTTAATTTTTTTTGCCAACTCATTCATGATTTATTTTGTATTGTAATTTTTTTTGGTACAATTGGATCTGATTGAGACTCGAATTCGAGACTTAACAACATTGGTAGTATTGTAATTTTTTTATCATATATAATTATATTATATAACATTAATAATATAGTTATTTTTGTATAGATAAATTTATATTTAAGTAAAGAGATTTAATTTTATAGCTCTAATTTTTGAATATATGATAAATGTGGTGGCCTTTTTTGTTATTAATTGCTTTGAAAATGTCCAAAATGGATGTTTGAGAGTTTAAATCAATAAAACAGAAATATTTAATATAATGATTACAATATAAATTGGTAAAATATGTTTCCAACTTTAAAATTCATTAACTTAAATATGAATCAACCAGTGAAGCATGTGTCATTAATTTTTTTTCTGAAAGTATGAGCATATCATATTAGCTAGTGAATCAATATTTTAGGACGCTATGCATATGTCAATATTTTTTTTTACTTCCAAATTATAAGATAAGTACTAGATGTGCTCCCCTAAATTATATATCATCTAAAAGCATTAATATTTCTCCACAATTCAACATTTTTTGTATATAATTTTCATACAGTATGTTTTAGAATTTTATTATT